>NC_092722.1:24315901-24528802 GCF_047496885.1 Scyliorhinus torazame
TGTCTCTCCGGGTTCACTGCCTCTCCGGGTTCACTGTCTCTCCGGGTTCACTGTCTCTCCGGGCTCACTGTCTCTCCAGGATCACTGTCTCTCTGGCTTCACTCTCTCTCCGTGTTCACTGTTTCTCCGAGTTCACTGTCTCTCCGGCTTCATTGTCTCTCCGGCTTCACTGTCTCTCCGGCTTCACTGTCTCTCCGGATTCACTGTCTATGGGTTCACTGTCTCTCCGGGTTCACTGTCTCTCCGGGTTCACTGTCTCTCCGGGTTCACTGTCTCTCCGGGTTCACTGTCTCTCCGGGTTCACTGTCTCTCCGGGTTCACTGTCTCTCCAGGTTCATTGTCTCTCCGCGTTTACTATCTCTCCGGGTTCACTATCTCTCCAGGTTCACTGTCTCTCTGGGCTCACTCTCTCTTCAGGTTCACCGTCTCTCCGGATTCACTGTCTCTGGGTTCACTGTTTCTCCGGGTTCACTGTTTCTCCGGGTTCACTGTCTCTCCGGGTTCACTGTCTCTCCGGGTTCACTGTCTCTCCGGGTTCAATGTCTCTCTGGGTTCACTGTCTCTGGGTTCACTCTCTCTCTGGGTTCACTGTCTCTCTGGGATTTCACTGTCACTCCGGGTTCACTGTCTCTGGGTTTACTGTCTCTCCGGGTTCACTGTCTCTCCGGGTTCACTGTCTCTCCGGGCTCACTGTCTCTCCAGGATCACTGTCTCTCTGGCTTCACTCTCTCTCCGTGTTCACTGTTTCTCCGAGTTCACTGTCTCTCCGGCTTCACTGTCTCTCCGGATTCACTGCCTCTCCCGATTCACCGCCTCTCCGGGTTCACTGTCTCTCCTCGTTCACTGTCTCTCCGGGTTCACTGTCTCTCTGGGTTCACTGTCTCTCTGGGTTCACTGTCTCTCTGGCTTCACTGTCTCTCCGGGTTCACTGTCTCTCTGGAGTTTAACTGTCTCTCCGGGTTCACTGTCTCTCCAGGTTCACTGTTTCTCTGGGTTCACTCTCTTTCCGTGTTCACTGTCTCTCTGCGTTCACTGTCTCTCCGGGTTCATTGTTTCTCCGGGTTCACTGTCTCTCTGGGCTCAGTGTCTCGCTGGGTTCACTGTCTCTCTGGGTTCACTGTCTCTCCGGGTTCACTGTCTCTCCGTGTTCACTATCTCTCCGTGTTCACTGTCTCTCCGGGCTCACTGTCTCTCCGGGTTCACTGTCTCTCCGGGTTCACTGCCTCTCCGGGTTCACTGCCTCTCTGGGTTCACTGTCTTTCTGGGTTCTCTGTCTCTCCGGCTTCATTTTCTATCCGGGTTCACTGTCTCTCCCGCTTCACTGTCTCTCCGGGTTCACTGTCTCTCCGGGTTCACTTTCTCTCCGGGTTCACTCTCTCTCCGGGTTCACTGTCTCTCCGGGTTCACTGTCTCTCCGGATTCACAGTCTCTGTGTTCACTGTTTCTCCGAGTTCACTGTCTCTCCAGCTTCACTGTCTCTCCGGGTTCACTGTCTCTCCGGATTTACTGTCTCTGGGTTCACTGTCTCTCCGGGTTTACTGTCTCTCCGGGTTTACTGTCTCTCCGGGTTTACTGTCTCTCCGGGTTCACTGTCTCTCCGGGTTCACTGTCTCTCCGGGTTCACTGTCTCTCCGGGTTCACTGTCTCTCTGGGTTCACTGTCTCTCCGTCTTCACTGTGTCTGGGTTGCCTGTCTCTCCGGGTTCACTGTCTCTGGGTTCACTGTCTCTCCGGGTTCACTGTCTCTCCGGGTTCACTGTCTCTCTGGGTTCACTGTCTCTCCGTCTTCACTGTCTCTGGGTTGCCTGTCTCTCCGGGTTTACTGTCTCTGGGTTCACTGTCTCTCCGGGTTCACTGTCTCTCCGGGTTCACTGTCTCTCCGGGTTCACTGTCTCTCCGGGTTCATTGTCTCTCCGGGTTCACTGTCTCTCCGGGTTCACTGTCTCTCCGGGTTCACTGTCTCTCCGGGTTCACTGTCTCTCCGGGTTCACTGTCTCTCCGGGTTCACTGTCTCTCCGGGTTCATTGTCTCTCCGCGTTTACTATCTCTCCGGGTTCACTATCTCTCCAGGTTCACTGTCTCTCTGGGCTCACTCTCTCTTCAGGTTCACCGTCTCTCCGGATTCACTGTCTCTGGGTTCACTGTTTCTCCGGGTTCACTGTTTCTCCGGGTTCACTGTCTCTCCGGGTTCACTGTCTCTCCGGGTTCACTGTCTCTCCGGGTTCAATGTCTCTCTGGGTTCACTGTCTCTGGGTTCACTCTCTCTCTGGGTTCACTGTCTCTCTGGGATTTCACTGTCACTCCGGGTTCACTGTCTCTGGGTTTACTGTCTCTCCGGGTTCACTGTCTCTCCGGGTTCACTGTCTCTCCGGGCTCACTGTCTCTCCAGGATCACTGTCTCTCTGGCTTCACTCTCTCTCCGTGTTCACTGTTTCTCCGAGTTCACTGTCTCTCCGGCTTCACTGTCTCTCCGGATTCACTGCCTCTCCCGATTCACCGCCTCTCCGGGTTCACTGTCTCTCCTCGTTCACTGTCTCTCCGGGTTCACTGTCTCTCTGGGTTCACTGTCTCTCTGGGTTCACTGTCTCTCTGGCTTCACTGTCTCTCCGGGTTCACTGTCTCTCTGGAGTTTAACTGTCTCTCCGGGTTCACTGTCTCTCCAGGTTCACTGTTTCTCTGGGTTCACTCTCTTTCCGTGTTCACTGTCTCTCTGCGTTCACTGTCTCTCCGGGTTCATTGTTTCTCCGGGTTCACTGTCTCTCTGGGCTCAGTGTCTCGCTGGGTTCACTGTCTCTCTGGGTTCACTGTCTCTCCGGGTTCACTGTCTCTCCGAGTTCACTATCTCTCCGTGTTCACTGTCTCTCCGGGCTCACTGTCTCTCCGGGTTCACTGTCTCTCCGGGTTCACTGCCTCTCCGGGTTCACTGCCTCTCTGGGTTCACTGTCTTTCTGGGTTCTCTGTCTCTCCGGCTTCATTTTCTATCCGGGTTCACTGTCTCTCCCGCTTCACTGTCTCTCCGGGTTCATTGTCTCTCCGGGTTCACTTTCTCTCCGGGTTCACTCTCTCTCCGGGTTCACTGTCTCTCCGGGTTCACTGTCTCTCCGGATTCACAGTCTCTGTGTTCACTGTTTCTCCGAGTTCACTGTCTCTCCAGCTTCACTGTCTCTCCGGGTTCACTGTCTCTCCGGATTTACTGTCTCTGGGTTCACTGTCTCTCTGGGTTCACTGTCTCTCTGGCTTCACTGTCTCTCCGGGTTCACTGTCTCTCTGGAGTTTAACTGTCTCTCCGGGTTCACTGTCTCTCCAGGTTCACTGTCTCTCTGCGTTCACTGTCTCTCCGGGTTCATTGTTTCTCCGGGTTCACTGTCTCTCTGGGCTCAGTGTCTCGCTGGGTTCACTGTCTCTCTGGGTTCACTGTCTCTCCGGGTTCACTGTCTCTCCGTGTTCACTATCTCTCCGTGTTCACTGTCTCTCCGGGCTCACTGTCTCTCCGGGTTCACTGTCTCTCCGGGTTCACTGCCTCTCCGGGTTCACTGCCTCTCTGGGTTCACTGTCTTTCTGGGTTCTCTGTCTCTCCGGCTTCATTTTCTATCCGGGTTCACTGTCTCTCCCGCTTCACTGTCTCTCCGGGTTCACTGTCTCTCCGGGTTCACTTTCTCTCCGGGTTCACTCTCTCTCCGGGTTCACTGTCTCTCCGGGTTCACTGTCTCTCCGGATTCACAGTCTCTGTGTTCACTGTTTCTCCGAGTTCACTGTCTCTCCAGCTTCACTGTCTCTCCGGGTTCACTGTCTCTCCGGATTTACTGTCTCTGGGTTCACTGTCTCTCCGGGTTTACTGTCTCTCCGGGTTTACTGTCTCTCCGGGTTTACTGTCTCTCCGGGTTCACTGTCTCTCCGGGTTCACTGTCTCTCCGGGTTCACTGTCTCTCCGGGTTCACTGGCTCTCTGGGTTCACTGTCCCTCCGGCTTCACTGTCTCTGGGTTGACTGTCTCTCCGGATTTACGGTCTCTGGGTTCACTGCCTCTCCGGGTTTACTGCCTCTCCGGGTTCGCTGTTTCACCGGGTTCACTGTCTCTACGGCTTCACTGTCTCTGGTTTTACTGTCTCCCCGGGCTCACTGTCTCTCCGGATTCACTGTCTCTCCGGTTTCACTGTCTCTCTGGGTTAACTGTCTGTCTGGGTTCATTGTCTCTGCGTTCACTGTCTCTGCAGGTTCACTGTCTCTCTGGGTTCACTGTCTCTCTGGGTTCTCTCTCTCTCTGGGTTCACTGTCTCTCCGGCTTCACTGTCTCTCCGGGTTCACTGTCTCTCCGGATTCACTGTCTCTGGGTTCACTGTCTCTCCGGGATTACTGTCTCTCCGGGATTACTGTCTCTCCGGGATCACTGTCTCTCCGGGATCACTGTCTCTCCGGGTTCACTTTCTCTCTGGGTTTACTGTCTCAGGGTTCACTGTGTCTGTGTTCACTGTCTCACCAGGGTCACAGTCTCTCCGGGTTCACAGTCTCTCCGGATTCACTGTCTCTCCGGGTTCACTGTCTCTCTGGGTTCACTGTCTCTGGGTTCACTGTGTCTGTGTTCACTGTGTCTGTGTTCACTGTCTCACCAGGGTCACTTTCTCTCCGGGTTCACAGTCTCTCCGGGTTCACTGTCTCTACAGGTTCACTATCTCTCCGGGTTCACTGTCTCCCTGGAGTTTAACTGTCTCTCCGGGTTCACTGTCTCTCCATGTTCACTGTCTCTCCGGGTTCACTGTCTCTCCGGCTTCACTGTCTCAGGGTTTAATGTCTCTCTGGGCTCACTGTCTCTCCGAGTTCACTGTCTCTCCGGGTTCACTGTCCCTCCGGGTTCACTGCCTCTGGGTTTACTGTCTATCCGGGGTCACTGTCACACCGGGCTCACTGTCTCTCCGGGTTCACTGTCTCTCCGGGTTCACTGTCTCTCCGGGTTCACTGTCTCTCCGGGTTCACTGTCTCTCCGGGTTCACTGTCTCTCCGGGTTCACTGTCTCTCCGGGTTCACTGTCTCTCCGGTTTCACTGTCTCTCCGGGTTCACTGTCTCTCCGGGTTCACTGTCTCTCCGGGTTCACTGTCCCTCCGGGTTCACTGTCCCTCTGGGTTCACTGTCCCTCCGGGTTCACTGTCTCTCTGGGTTCACTGTCTGTCCGGCTTCAATGTCTCTGGGTTGCCTGTCTCTCCGGGTTCACTGTCTCTCCGGGTTCACTGTCTCTCCGGGTTCACTGTCTCTCCGGGTTCACTGTCTCTCCGGGCTCACTGTCTCTCTGGGCTCACTGTCTCTCCGGGTTCACAGTCTCTCCGGATTCACTATCTCTACGTGTTCACTGTCTCTCCTCTCTGGGTTCACTGTCTCTCTGTGTTTACTGTCTCTCTGTGTTTACTGTCTCTCCGTGATCACTGTCTCTCCGGTTCACTGTCTCTCCAGATTCACTGATTCTCTGGAGGTTCACTGTCTCTCGGGGCTCACTGTCTCTCCGGGTTCACCGTCTCTCCGGGTTCACCGTCTCTCCGGGTTCACCGTCTCTCTGTGTTTACTGTCTCTCCGTGTTCACTGTCTCTCCGTGTTCACTGTCTCTCCGTGTTCACTGTCTCTCCGGGTTCACTGTCTCTCTGGGTTCACTGTCACTCCGGGTTCACTGAGTCTCCGGGTTCACTGAGTCTCCGGGTTCACTGTCTCTCCAGGTTCACTGTCTCTCCAGGTTCACTGTCTCTCCGGGTTCACTGCCTCTCTGGGTTCACCATCTCTCCGGGTTCACCGTCTCTCCGGGTTCACCGTCTCTCCGGGTTCACCGTCACTCCGGGTTCACTGTCACTCCGGGTTCACTGTCACTCCGGGTTCACTGTCACTCCGGGTTCACTGACTCTCCGGGTTCACTGACTCTCCGGGTTCACTGACTCTCCGGGTTCACTGACTCTCCGGGTTCACTGTCTCTCCGGGTTCACTGTCTCTCCAGGTTCACTGTCTCTCCGTATTCACTGCCTCTCCCGATTCACCGCCTCTCCGGGTTCACTGTCTCTCCGGGTTCACTGTCTCTCCGGGTTCACTGTCTCTCCTCGTTCACTGTCTCTCCGGGTTCACTGTCTCTCCGGGTTCACTGTCTCTCTGGGTTCACTGTCTCTCTGGCTTCACTGTCTCTCCGGGTTCACTGTCTCTCTGGAGTTTAACTGTCTCTCCGGGTTCACTGTCTCTCCAGGTTCACTGTTTCTCTGGGTTCACTCTCTTTCCGTGTTCACTGTCTCTCCGGGCTCACTGTCTCTCTGGGTTCACTCTCTGTCCGAGTTCACTGTCTCTCTGCGTTCACTGTCTCTCCGGGTTCATTGTTTCTCCGGGTTCACTGTCTCTCTGGGCTCAGTGTCTCGCTGGGTTCACTGTCTCTCTGGGTTCACTGTCTCTCCGGGTTCACTGTCTCTCCGTGTTCACTATCTCTCCGTGTTCACTGTCTCTCCGGGTTCACTGTCTCTCCGGGTTCACTGTCTCTCCGGGTTCACTGTCTCTCCGGGTTCACTGCCTCTCCGGGTTCACTGCCTCTCTGGGTTCACTGTCTTTCTGGGTTCTCTGTCTCTCCGGCTTCATTTTCTATCCGGGTTCACTGTCTCTCCCGCTTCACTGCCACTCCGGGTTCACTCTCTCTGGGTTCACTATCTCTCCAGGTTCACTGTCTCTCTGCGTTCACTGTCTCTCTGGGCTCAGTGTCTCCCTGGGTTCACTGTCTCTCTGGGCTCAGTGTCTCGCTGGGTTCACTGTCTCTCCCGGTTCACTGTCTCTCCGGATTCACTGTCTCTCTGGGATTTCACTGTCTCTCCGGGTTCACTGTCTCTCCGGGTTCACTGTCTCTCCGGGTTCACTGTCTCTCCGGGTTCACTGTCTCACCGGGTTCACTGTCTCTCTGGGTTCACTGTCTCTGGGTTCACTGTCTCTGTGTTCACTGTCTCTCCGGGTTCACTGTCTCTCTGGGATTTCACTGTCTCTCCGGGTTCACTGTCTCTCCGGGTTCATTGTCTCTCCGCGTTCACTATCTCTCCGGGTTCACTATCTCTCCAGGTTCACTGTCTCTCTGGGCTCACTCTCTCTTCAGGTTCACCGTCTCTCCGGATTCACTGTCACTGGGTTCACTGTCTCTGGGTTCACTGTTTCTCCGGGTTCACTGTTTCTCCGGGTTCACTGTCTCTCCGGGTTCACTGTCTCTCCGGGTTCACTGTCTCTCCGGGTTCAATGTCTCTCTGGGTTCACTGTCTCTGGGTTCACTCTCTCTCTGGGTTCACTGTCTCTCTGGGATTTCACTGTCACTCCGGGTTCACTGTCTCTGGGTTTACTGTCTCTCCGGGTTCACTGTCTCTCCGGGTTCACTGTCTCTCCGGGCTCACTGTCTCTCCAGGATCACTGTCTCTCCGGGTTCACTGTCTCACCGGGTTCACTGTCTCTCTGGGTTCACTGTCTCTGGGTTCACTGTCTCTGTGTTCACTGTCTCTCCGGGTTCACTGTCTCTCTGGGATTTCACTGTCTCTCCGGGCTCACTGTCTCTCTGGGATTTCACTGTCTCTCCGGGTTCACTGTCTCTCCGGGTTCATTGTCTCTCCGCGTTCACTATCTCTCCGGGTTCACTATCTCTCCAGGTTCACTGTCTCTCTGGGCTCACTCTCTCTTCAGGTTCACCGTCTCTCCGGATTCACTGTCACTGGGCTCACTGTCTCTGGGTTCACTGTCTCTCCGGATTCACTGTCTATGGGTTCACTGTCTCTCTGGGTTCACTGTCTCTCCGGGTTCACTGTCTCTCCGGGTTCACTGTCTCTCCGGGTTCACTGCCTCTCTGGGTTCACCATCTCTCCGGGTTCACCGTCTCTCCGGGTTCACAGTCTCTCCGGGTTCACTGTCTCTCCGGGTTCACTGTCACTCCGGGTTCACTGTCACTCCGGGTTCACTGTCACTCCGGGTTCACTGTCACTCCGGGTTCACTGACTCTCCGGGTTCACTGACTCTCCGGGTTCACTGTCTCTCCGGGTTCACTGTCTCTCCGGGTTCACTGTCTCTCCGGGTTCACTGTCTCTCCGGGTTCACTGTCTCTCTCGATTCACCGCCTCTCCGGGTTCACTGTCTCTCCTCGTTCACTGTCTCTCCGGGTTCACTGTCTCTCCGGGTTCACTGTCTCTCTGGGTTCACTGTCTCTCTGGCTTCACTGTCTCTCCGGGTTCACTGTCTCTCTGGAGTTTAACTGTCTCTCCGGGTTCACTGTCTCTCCAGGTTCACTGTTTCTCTGGGTTCACTCTCTTTCCGTGTTCACTGTCTCTCCGGGCTCACTGTCTCTCTGGGTTCACTCTCTGTCCGAGTTCACTGTCTCTCTGCGTTCACTGTCTCTCCGGGTTCATTGTTTCTCCGGGTTCACTGTCTCTCTGGGCTCCGTGTCTCGCTGGGTTCACTGTCTCTCTGGGTTCACTGTCTCTCCGGGTTCACTGTCTCTCCGTGTTCACTGTCTCTCCGTGTTCACTGTCTCTCCGGGTTCACTGTCTCTCCGGGTTCACTGTCTCTCCGGGTTCACTGCCTCTCCGGGTTCACTGCCTCTCTGGGTTCACTGTCTTTCTGGGTTCTCTGTCTCTCCGGCTTCATTTTCTATCCGGGTTCACTGTCTCTCCCGCTTCACTGCCACTGCGGGTTCACTCTCTCTGGGTTCACTATCTCTCCAGGTTCACTGTCTCTCTGCGTTCACTGTCTCTCCGGGTTCATTGTTTCTCCGAGTTCACTGTCTCTCTGGGCTCAGTGTCTCCCTGGGTTCACTGTCTCCCTGGGTTCACTGTCTCTCTGGGCTCAGTGTCTCGCTGGGCTCAGTGTCTCGCTGGGTTCACTGTCTCTCTGGGTTCACTGTCTCTCCGGGTTCACTGTCTCTCCGTGTTCACTATCTCTCCGTGTTCACTGTCTCTCCGGGTTCTCTGTGTCTCTCTGTGTTCACTGTCTCTCCCGGTTCACTGTCTCTCCGGATTCACTGTCTCTCTGGGATTTCACTGTCTCTCCGGGTTCACTGTCTCTCCGGGTTCACTGTCTCTCCGGGTTCACTGTCTCTCCGGGTTCACTGTCTCTCCGGGTTCACTGTCTCTCCGGGTTCACTGTCTCTCCGGGTTCACTGTCTCTGGGTTCACTGTCTCTGGGTTCACTGTCTCTCTGGATTCACTGTCTCTCTGGGATTTCACTGTCACTCCGGGTTCACTGTCTCTGGGTTCACTGTCTCTCCGGGTTCACTGTCTCTCCGGGTTCACTGTCTCTCCGGGCTCACTGTCTCTCCAGGATCACTGTCTCTCTGGCTTCACTCTCTCTCCGTGTTCACTGTTTCTCCGAGTTCACTGTCTCTCCGGCTTCATTGTCTCTCCGGCTTCACTGTCTCTCCGGCTTCACTGTCTCTCCGGATTCACTGTCTATGGGTTCACTGTCTCTCCGGGTTCACTGTCTCTCCGGGTTCACTGTCTCTCCGGGTTCACTGTCTCTCCGGGTTCACTGTCTCTCCGGGTTCACTGTCTCTCCGGGTTCACTGTCTCTCCGGGTTCACTGTCTCTCCGGGTTCACTGTCTCTCCGGGTTCACTGTCTCTCCGGGTTCATTGTCTCTCCGCGTTTACTATCTCTCCGGGTTCACTATCTCTCCAGGTTCACAGTCTCTCTGGGCTCACTCTCTCTTCAGGTTCACCGTCTCTCCGGATTCACTGTCTCTGGGTTCACTGTTTCTCCGGGTTCACTGTTTCTCCGGGTTCACTGTCTCTCCGGGTTCACTGTCTCTCCGGGTTCACTGTCTCTCCGGGTTCAATGTCTCTCTGGGTTCACTGTCTCTGGGTTCACTCTCTCTCTGGGTTCACTGTCTCTCTGGGATTTCACTGTCACTCCGGGTTCACTGTCTCTGGGTTTACTGTCTCTCCGGGTTCACTGTCTCTCCGGGTTCACTGTCTCTCCGGGCTCACTGTCTCTCCAGGATCACTGTCTCTCTGGCTTCACTCTCTCTCCGTGTTCACTGTTTCTCCGAGTTCACTGTCTCTCCGGCTTCACTGTCTCTCCGGCTTCACTGTCTCTCCGGCTTCACTGTCTCTCCGGCTTCACTGTCTCTCCGGCTTCACTGTCTCTCCGGCTTCACTGTCTCTCCGGCTTCACTGTCTCTCCGGCTTCACTGTCTCTCCGGCTTCACTGTCTCTCCGGATTCACTGTCTATGGGTTCACTGTCTCTCCGGGTTCACTGTCTCTCCGGGTTCACTGTCTCTCCGGGTTCACTGTCTCTCCGGGTTCACTGCCTCTCTGGGTTCACCATCTCTCCGGGTTCACCGTCTCTCCGGGTTCACTGACTCTCCGGGTTCACTGTCACTCCGGGTTCACTGTCACTCCGGGTTCACTGTCACTCCGGGTTCACTGTCACTCCGGGTTCACTGTCACTCCGGGTTCACTGACTCTCCGGGTTCACTGACTCTCCGGGTTCACTGACTCTCCGGGTTCACTGACTCTCCGGGTTCACTGACTCTCCGGGTTCACTGACTCTCCGGGTTCACTGTCTCTCCGGGTTCACTGTCTCTCCGGGTTCTCTGTCTCTCCGGGTTCACTGTCTCTCCGGGTTCACTGTCTCTCCGGGTTCACTGTCTCTCCGTATTCACTGCCTCTCCCGATTCACCGCCTCTACGGGTTCACTGTCTCTCCTCGTTCACTGTCACTCCGGGTTCACTGTCTCTCCGGGTTCACTGTCTCTCCGGGTTCACTGTCTCTCTGGGTTCACTGTCTCTCTGGCTTCACTGTCTCTCCGGGTTCACTGTCTCTCTGGAGTTTAACTGTCTCTCTGGAGTTTAACTGTCTCTCCGGGTTCACTGTCTCTCCAGGTTCACTGTTTCTCTGGGTTCACTCTCTTTCCGTGTTCACTGTCTCTCCGGGCTCACTGTCTCTCTGGGTTCACTCTCTGTCCGAGTTCACTGTCTCTCTGCGTTCACTGTCTCTCCGGGTTCATTGTTTCTCCGGGTTCACTGTCTCTCTGGGCTCAGTGTCTCGCTGGGTTCACTATCTCTCCGGGTTCACTGTCTCTCCGGGTTCACTGTCTCTCCGGGTTCACTGTCTCTCCGGGTTCACTGCCTCTCCGGGTTCACTGCCTCTCCGGGTTCACTGCCTCTCTGGGTTCACTGTCTTTCTGGGTTCTCTGTCTCTCCGGCTTCATTTTCTATCCGGGTTCACTGTCTCTCCCGCTTCACTGCCACTCCGGGTTCACTCTCTCTGGGTTCACTATCTCTCCAGGTTCACTGTCTCTCTGCGTTCACTGTCTCTCCGGGTTCATTGTTTCTCCGGGTTCACTGTCTCTCTGGGCTCAGTGTCTCCCTGGGTTCACTGTCTCTCTGGGCTCAGTGTCTCGCTGGGTTCACTGTCTCTCTGGGTTCACTGTCTCTCCGTGTTCACTGTCTCTCCGTGTTCACTATCTCTCCGTGTTCACTGTCTCTCCGGGTTCTCTGTGTCTCTGGGATTTCACTGTCTCTCCGGGTTCACTGTCTCTCCGGGTTCACTGTCTCTCCGGGTTCACTGTCTCTCCGGGTTCACTGTCTCTCTGGGTTCACTGTCTCTGGGTTCACTGTCTCTGGGTTCACTGTCTCTCCGGGTTCACTGTCTCTCTGGGATTTCACTGTCTCTCCGGGTTCACTATCTCTCCAGGTTCACTGTCTCTCCGGGTTCATTGTCTCTCCGCGTTCACTATCTCTCCGGGTTCACTATCTCTCCAGGTTCACTGTCTCTCTGGGCTCACTCTCTCTTCAGGTTCACCGTCTCTCCGGATTCACTGTCTCTGGGTTCACTGTCTCTGGGTTCACTGTTTCTCCAGGTTCACTGTCTCTCCGGGTTCACTGTCTCTCCGGGTTCACTGTCTCTCCGGATTCACTGTCTCTGGGTTCACTGTCTCTGGGTTCACTGTTTCTCCGGGTTCACTGTCTCTCCGGGCACACTGTCTCTCCGGGCACACTGTGTCTCCGGGTTCACTGTCTCTCCGGGTTTACTGTCTCTCCGTGTTCACTGTCTCTCCGGGTTCACTGTCTCTCTGGCTTCACTGTCTCTCCGGCTCCAGTGTCTCTGGGTTGACTGTCTCTCCGGATTCACTGTCTCTGGGTTCACTGTCTCTCCGGGTTTACTGCCTCTCCGGGTTCGCTGTTTCTCCGGGTTCACTGTCTCTCCGGCTTCATTGTCTCTGGGTTTACTGTCTCTCCGGGTTCACTGTCTCTCTGGGTTCACTGTCTGTCCGGGTTCACTGTCTCTGGGCTAACTGTCTCTGGGTTCACTGTCTCTCCGGGTTCACTGTCTCTCCGGCTTCACTGTCTGTCCGGGTTCATTGTCTCTCCGGATTCACTGTCTCTGGGTTCACTGTCTCTCCGGGTTCACTGTCTCTCCGGGCTCACTGTCTCTCCGGTTTCACTGTCTCTGGGTTCACTGTCTCTCCGGGTTCACTGTCTCTCCGTGTTCACTATCTCTCCGTGTTCACTGTCTCTCCGGGTTCTCTGTGTCTCTCTGTGTTCACTGTCTCTCCCGGTTCACTGTCTCTCCGGATTCACTGTCTCTCTGGGATTTCACTGTCTCTCCGGGTTCACTGTCTCTCCGGGTTCACTGTCTCTCCGGGTTCACTGTCTCTCCGGGTTCAGTGTCTCTCCGGCTTCACTGTCTCTGGGTTCACTGTCTCTCCGGATTCACTGTCTCTGGGTTCACTGTCTCTCCGGGTTTACTGTCTCTCCGGGTTCATTGTCTCTCCGGGTTCACTGTCTCTCCGGGTTCACTGTCTCTCTGGGTTCACTGTCTCTCCGGCTTCACTGTCTCTGGGTTGCCTGTCTCTCCGGATTCACTGTCTCCGGATTCACTGTCTCCCGGTTCACTGTCTCGCCCGGTTCACTGTCTCTCCCGGTTCACTGTCTCTCCCGGTTCACTGTCTCTCCCGGTTCACTGTCTCTCCCGGTTCACTGTCTCTCCCGGTTCACTGTCTCTCCGGCTTCACTGTCTCTCCGTGTTCACTGTCTCTCCGTGTTCACTGTCTCTCCGGGTTCACTGTCTCTCTGTGTTTACTGTCTCTCCGTGATCACTGTCTCTCCGCGATCACTGTCTCTCCGGGTTCACTGTCTGTCCAGATTCACTGTCTCTCTGGGTTCACTGTCTCTCTGGCTTCACTGTCTCTCCGGGTTCACTGTCTCTCTGGAGTTTAACTGTCTCTCCGGGTTCACTGTCTCTCCGGGCTCACTGTCTCTCTGGGTTCACTCTCTGTCCGAGTTCACTGTCTCTCTGCGTTCACTGTCTCTCCGGGTTCATTGTTTCTCCGGGTTCACTGTCTCTCTGGGCTCAGTGTCTCGCTGGGTTCACTGTCTCTCTGGGTTCACTGTCTCTCCGGGTTCACTGTCTCTCCGTGTTCACTATCTCTCCGTGTTCACTGTCTCTCCGGGTTCACTGTCTCTCCGGGTTCACTGTCTCTCCGGGTTCACTGCCTCTCCGGGTTCACTGCCTCTCCGGGTTCACTGCCTCTCTGGGTTCACTGTCTTTCTGGGTTCTCTGTCTCTCCGGCTTCATTTTCTATCCGGGTTCACTGTCTCTCCCGCTTCACTGACACTCTGGGTTCACTATCTCTCCAGGTTCACTGTCTCTCTGCGTTCACTGTCTCTCCGGGTTCATTGTTTCTCCGGGTTCACTGTCTCTCTGGGCTCAGTGTCTCCCTGGGTTCACTGTCTCTCTGGGCTCAGTGTCTCGCTGGGTTCACTGTCTCTCCGGATTCACTGTCTCTCCGGGTTCACTGTCTCTCCGTGTTCACTATCTCTCCGTGTTCACTGTCTCTCCGGGTTCTCTGTGTCTCTCTGTGTTCACTGTCTCCCGGTTCACTGTCTCTCCGGATTCACTGTCTCTCTGGGATTTCACTGTCTCTCCGGGTTCACTGTCTCTCCGGGTTCACTGTCTCTCCGGTTTCACTGTCTCTCCGGGTTCACTGTCTCTCCGGGTTCACTGTCTCTCCGGGTTCACTGTCTCTCCGGGTTCACTGTCTCTCCGGGTTCACTGTCTCTCTGGGTTCACTGTCTCTGGGTTCACTGTCTCTGGGTTCACTGTCTCTCCGGGTTCACTGTCTCTCTGGGATTTCACTGTCTCTCCGGGTTCACTGTCTCTCCGGGTTCACTGTCTCTCCGGGTTCACTGTCTCTCCGGGTTCATTGTCTCTCCGCGTTCACTATCTCTCCGGGTTCACTATCTCTCCAGGTTCACTGTCTCTCTGGGCTCAATCTCTCTTCAGGTTCACCGTCTCTCCGGATTCACTGTCTCTGGGTTCACTGTCTCTGGGTTCACTGTCTCTGGGTTCACTGTCTCTGGGTTCACTGTTTCTCCGGGTTCACTGTCTCTCCGGGTTCACTGTCTCTCCGGGTTCAATGTCTCTCTGGGTTCACTGTCTCTGGGTTAACTGTCTCTCCAGGATCACTGTCTCTCTGGCTTCACTCTCTCTCCGGGTTCACTGTCTCTCCGGGTTCACTGTCTCTCCGGGTTCACTGTCTCTCCGGGTTCACTGTCTCTCCGGCTTCACTGTCTCTCCGGCTTCACTGTCTCTCCGGCTTCACTGTCTCTCCGGATTCACTGTCTATGGGTTCACTGTCTCTCCGGGTTCACTGTCTCTCCGGGTTCACTGTCTCTCCGGGTTCACTGTCTCTCCGGGTTCACTGTCTCTCCGGGTTCACTGTCTCTCCGGGTTCACTGTCTCTGGGTTCACTGTCTCTGGGTTCACTGTCTCTCTGGATTCACTGTCTCTCTGGGATTTCACTGTCACTCCGGGTTCACTGTCTCTGGGTTCACTGTCTCTCCGGGTTCACTGTCTCTCCGGGTTCACTGTCTCTCCGGGCTCACTGTCTCTCCAGGATCACTGTCTCTCTGGCTTCACTCTCTCTCCGTGTTCACTGTTTCTCCGAGTTCACTGTCTCTCCGGCTTCATTGTCTCTCCGGCTTCACTGTCTCTCCGGCTTCACTGTCTCTCCGGATTCACTGTCTATGGGTTCACTGTCTCTCCGGGTTCACTGTCTCTCCGGGTTCACTGTCTCTCCGGGTTCACTGTCTCTCCGGGTTCACTGTCTCTCCGGGTTCACTGTCTCTCCGGGTTCACTGTCTCTCCGGGTTCACTGTCTCTCCGGGTTCATTGTCTCTCCGCGTTTACTATCTCTCCGGGTTCACTATCTCTCCAGGTTCACAGTCTCTCTGGGCTCACTCTCTCTTCAGGTTCACCGTCTCTCCGGATTCACTGTCTCTGGGTTCACTGTTTCTCCGGGTTCACTGTTTCTCCGGGTTCACTGTCTCTCCGGGTTCACTGTCTCTCCGGGTTCACTGTCTCTCCGGGTTCAATGTCTCTCTGGGTTCACTGTCTCTGGGTTCACTCTCTCTCTGGGTTCACTGTCTCTCTGGGATTTCACTGTCACTCCGGGTTCACTGTCTCTGGGTTTACTGTCTCTCCGGGTTCACTGTCTCTCCGGGTTCACTGTCTCTCCGGGCTCACTGTCTCTCCAGGATCACTGTCTCTCTGGCTTCACTCTCTCTCCGTGTTCACTGTTTCTCCGAGTTCACTGTCTCTCCGGCTTCACTGTCTCTCCGGCTTCACTGTCTCTCCGGCTTCACTGTCTCTCCGGCTTCACTGTCTCTCCGGCTTCACTGTCTCTCCGGCTTCACTGTCTCTCCGGCTTCACTGTCTCTCCGGCTTCACTGTCTCTCCGGCTTCACTGTCTCTCCGGATTCACTGTCTATGGGTTCACTGTCTCTCCGGGTTCACTGTCTCTCGGGGTTCACTGTCTCTCCGGGTTCACTGTCTCTCCGGGTTCACTGCCTCTCTGGGTTCACCATCTCTCCGGGTTCACCGTCTCTCCGGGTTCACTGACTCTCCGGGTTCACTGTCACTCCGGGTTCACTGTCACTCCGGGTTCACTGTCACTCCGGGTTCACTGTCACTCCGGGTTCACTGACTCTCCGGGTTCACTGACTCTCCGGGTTCACTGACTCTCCGGGTTCACTGACTCTCCGGGTTCACTGACTCTCCGGGTTCACTGACTCTCCGGGTTCACTGTCTCTCCGGGTTCACTGTCTCTCCGGGTTCTCTGTCTCTCCGGGTTCACTGTCTCTCCGGGTTCACTGTCTCTCCGGGTTCACTGTCTCTCCGTATTCACTGCCTCTCCCGATTCACCGCCTCTACGGGTTCACTGTCTCTCCTCGTTCACTGTCACTCCGGGTTCACTGTCTCTCCGGGTTCACTGTCTCTCCGGGTTCACTGTCTCTCTGGGTTCACTGTCTCTCTGGCTTCACTGTCTCTCCGGGTTCACTGTCTCTCTGGAGTTTAACTGTCTCTCTGGAGTTTAACTGTCTCTCCGGGTTCACTGTCTCTCCAGGTTCACTGTTTCTCTGGGTTCACTCTCTTTCCGTGTTCACTGTCTCTCCGGGCTCACTGTCTCTCTGGGTTCACTCTCTGTCCGAGTTCACTGTCTCTCTGCGTTCACTGTCTCTCCGGGTTCATTGTTTCTCCGGGTTCACTGTCTCTCTGGGCTCAGTGTCTCGCTGGGTTCACTATCTCTCCGGGTTCACTGTCTCTCCGGGTTCACTGTCTCTCCGGGTTCACTGTCTCTCCGGGTTCACTGCCTCTCCGGGTTCACTGCCTCTCCGGGTTCACTGCCTCTCTGGGTTCACTGTCTTTCTGGGTTCTCTGTCTCTCCGGCTTCATTTTCTATCCGGGTTCACTGTCTCTCCCGCTTCACTGCCACTCCGGGTTCACTCTCTCTGGGTTCACTATCTCTCCAGGTTCACTGTCTCTCTGCGTTCACTGTCTCTCCGGGTTCATTGTTTCTCCGGGTTCACTGTCTCTCTGGGCTCAGTGTCTCCCTGGGTTCACTGTCTCTCTGGGCTCAGTGTCTCGCTGGGTTCACTGTCTCTCTGGGTTCACTGTCTCTCCGTGTTCACTGTCTCTCCGTGTTCACTATCTCTCCGTGTTCACTGTCTCTCCGGGTTCTCTGTGTCTCTGGGATTTCACTGTCTCTCCGGGTTCACTGTCTCTCCGGGTTCACTGTCTCTCCGGGTTCACTGTCTCTCCGGGTTCACTGTCTCTCTGGGTTCACTGTCTCTGGGTTCACTGTCTCTGGGTTCACTGTCTCTCCGGGTTCACTGTCTCTCTGGGATTTCACTGTCTCTCCGGGTTCACTATCTCTCCAGGTTCACTGTCTCTCCGGGTTCATTGTCTCTCCGCGTTCACTATCTCTCCGGGTTCACTATCTCTCCAGGTTCACTGTCTCTCTGGGCTCACTCTCTCTTCAGGTTCACCGTCTCTCCGGATTCACTGTCTCTGGGTTCACTGTCTCTGGGTTCACTGTTTCTCCAGGTTCACTGTCTCTCCGGGTTCACTGTCTCTCCGGGTTCACTGTCTCTCCGGATTCACTGTCTCTGGGTTCACTGTCTCTGGGTTCACTGTTTCTCCGGGTTCACTGTCTCTCCGGGCACACTGTCTCTCCGGGCACACTGTGTCTCCGGGTTCACTGTCTCTCCGGGTTTACTGTCTCTCCGTGTTCACTGTCTCTCCGGGTTCACTGTCTCTCTGGCTTCACTGTCTCTCCGGCTCCAGTGTCTCTGGGTTGACTGTCTCTCCGGATTCACTGTCTCTGGGTTCACTGTCTCTCCGGGTTTACTGCCTCTCCGGGTTCGCTGTTTCTCCGGGTTCACTGTCTCTCCGGCTTCATTGTCTCTGGGTTTACTGTCTCTCCGGGTTCACTGTCTCTCTGGGTTCACTGTCTGTCCGGGTTCACTGTCTCTGGGCTAACTGTCTCTGGGTTCACTGTCTCTCCGGGTTCACTGTCTCTCCGGCTTCACTGTCTGTCCGGGTTCACTGTCTCTCCGGATTCACTGTCTCTGGGTTCACTGTCTCTCCGGGTTCACTGTCTCTCCGGGCTCACTGTCTCTCCGGTTTCACTGTCTCTGGGTTCACTGTCTCTCCGGGTTCACTGTCTCTCCGTGTTCACTATCTCTCCGTGTTCACTGTCTCTCCGGGTTCTCTGTGTCTCTCTGTGTTCACTGTCTCTCCCGGTTCACTGTCTCTCCGGATTCACTGTCTCTCTGGGATTTCACTGTCTCTCCGGGTTCACTGTCTCTCCGGGTTCACTGTCTCTCCGGGTTCACTGTCTCTCCGGGTTCACTGTCTCTCCGGGTTCAGTGTCTCTCCGGCTTCACTGTCTCTGGGTTCACTGTCTCTCCGGATTCACTGTCTCTGGGTTCACTGTCTCTCCGGGTTTACTGTCTCTCCGGGTTTACTGTCTCTCCGGGTTCACTGTCTCTCCGGGTTCACTGTCTCTCTGGGTTCACTGTCTCTCCGGCTTCACTGTCTCTGGGTTGCCTGTCTCTCCGGATTCACTGTCTCCGGATTCACTGTCTCCCGGTTCACTGTCTCGCCCGGTTCACTGTCTCTCCCGGTTCACTGTCTCTCCCGGTTCACTGTCTCTCCCGGTTCACTGTCTCTCCCGGTTCACTGTCTCTCCCGGTTCACTGTCTCTCCGGCTTCACTGTCTCTCCGTGTTCACTGTCTCTCCGTGTTCACTGTCTCTCCGGGTTCACTGTCTCTCTGTGTTTACTGTCTCTCCGTGATCACTGTCTCTCCGCGATCACTGTCTCTCCGGGTTCACTGTCTGTCCAGATTCACTGTCTCTCTGGGTTCACTGTCTCTCTGGCTTCACTGTCTCTCCGGGTTCACTGTCTCTCTGGAGTTTAACTGTCTCTCCGGGTTCACTGTCTCTCCGGGCTCACTGTCTCTCCGGGTTCACTCTCTGTCCGAGTTCACTGTCTCTCTGCGTTCACTGTCTCTCCGGGTTCATTGTTTCTCCGGGTTCACTGTCTCTCTGGGCTCAGTGTCTCGCTGGGTTCACTGTCTCTCTGGGTTCACTGTCTCTCCGGGTTCACTGTCTCTCCGTGTTCACTATCTCTCCGTGTTCACTGTCTCTCCGGGTTCACTGTCTCTCCGGGTTCACTGTCTCTCCGGGTTCACTGCCTCTCCGGGTTCACTGCCTCTCCGGGTTCACTGCCTCTCTGGGTTCACTGTCTTTCTGGGTTCTCTGTCTCTCCGGCTTCATTTTCTATCCGGGTTCACTGTCTCTCCCGCTTCACTGACACTCTGGGTTCACTATCTCTCCAGGTTCACTGTCTCTCTGCGTTCACTGTCTCTCCGGGTTCATTGTTTCTCCGGGTTCACTGTCTCTCTGGGCTCAGTGTCTCCCTGGGTTCACTGTCTCTCTGGGCTCAGTGTCTCGCTGGGTTCACTGTCTCTCCGGATTCACTGTCTCTCCGGGTTCACTGTCTCTCCGTGTTCACTATCTCTCCGTGTTCACTGTCTCTCCGGGTTCTCTGTGTCTCTCTGTGTTCACTGTCTCCCGGTTCACTGTCTCTCCGGATTCACTGTCTCTCTGGGATTTCACTGTCTCTCCGGGTTCACTGTCTCTCCGGGTTCACTGTCTCTCCGGTTTCACTGTCTCTCCGGGTTCACTGTCTCTCCGGGTTCACTGTCTCTCCGGGTTCACTGTCTCTCCGGGTTCACTGTCTCTCTGGGTTCACTGTCTCTGGGTTCACTGTCTCTGGGTTCACTGTCTCTCCGGGTTCACTGTCTCTCTGGGATTTCACTGTCTCTCCGGGTTCACTGTCTCTCCGGGTTCACTGTCTCTCCGGGTTCACTGTCTCTCCGGGTTCATTGTCTCTCCGCGTTCACTATCTCTCCGGGTTCACTATCTCTCCAGGTTCACTGTCTCTCTGGGCTCAATCTCTCTTCAGGTTCACCGTCTCTCCGGATTCACTGTCTCTGGGTTCACTGTCTCTGGGTTCACTGTCTCTGGGTTCACTGTCTCTGGGTTCACTGTTTCTCCGGGTTCACTGTCTCTCCGGGTTCACTGTCTCTCCGGGTTCAATGTCTCTCTGGGTTCACTGTCTCTGGGTTAACTGTCTCTCCAGGATCACTGTCTCTCTGGCTTCACTCTCTCTCCGGGTTCACTGTCTCTCCGGGTTCACTGTCTCTCCGGGTTCACTGTCTCTCCGGGTTCACTGTCTCTCCGGCTTCACTGTCTCTCCGGCTTCACTGTCTCTCCGGCTTCACTGTCTCTCCGGATTCACTGTCTATGGGTTCACTGTCTCTCCGGGTTCACTGTCTCTCCGGGTTCACTGTCTCTCCGGGTTCACTGTCTCTCCGGGTTCACTGTCTCTCCGGGTTCACTGTCTCTCCGGATTCACTGTCTCTCGGGGTTTACTGCCTCTCCGGGTTTGCTGTTTCTCCGGGTTCACTGTCTCTCCGGCTTCACTGTCTCTGGGTTTACTGTCTCTCCGGGCTCACTGTCTCTCCGGGTTCACTGTCTCTCCGGTTTCACTGTCTCTCTGGGTTAACTGTCTGTCTGGGTTCATTGTCTCTGCGTTCACTGTCTCTGCAGGTTCACTGTCTCTCTGGGTTCACTGTCTCTCTGGGTTCTCTCTCTCTCTGGGTTCTCTCTCTCTCTGGGTTCACTGTCTCTCTGGGTTCACTGTCTCTCCGGGTTCACAGTCTCTCCGGGTTCACAGTCTCTCCGGATTCACTGTCTCTCCGGGTTCACTGTCTCTCTGGGTTCACTGTCTCTGGGTTCACTGTGTCTGTGTTCACTGTGTCTGTGTTCACTGTCTCACCAGGGTCACTTTCTCTCCGGGTTCACAGTCTCTCCGGGTTCACTGTCTCTACAGGTTCACTATCACTCCGGGTTCACTGTCTCCCTGGAGTTTAACTGTCTCTCCGGGTTCACTGTCTCTCCATGTTCACTGTCTCTCCGGGTTCACTGTCTCTCCGGCTTCACTGTCTCAGGGTTTAATGTCTCTCTGGGCTCACTGTCTCTCCGGGTTCACTGTCTCTCCGGGTTCACTGTCTCTCCGGGTTCACTGCCTCTTGGTTTACTGTCTATCCGGGGTCACTGTCACACCGGGCTCACTGTCTCTCCGGGCTCACTGTCTCTCCGGGCTCACTGTCTCTCCGGGTTCACTGTCTCTCCGGGTTCACTGTCTCTCCGGGTTCACCGTCTCTCCGGGTTCACCGTCTCTCCGGGTTCACCGTCACTCCGGGTTCACTGTCACTCCGGGTTCACTGTCACTCCGGGTTCACTGTCACTCCGGGTTCACTGACTCTCCGGGTTCACTGACTCTCCGGGTTCACTGACTCTCCGGGTTCACTGACTCTCCGGGTTCACTGACTCTCCGGGTTCACTGACTCTCCGGGTTCACTGTCTCTCCGGGTTCACTGTCTCTCCGGGTTCACTGTCTCTCCGGGTTCACTGCCTCTCCCGATTCACCGCCTCTCCGGGTTCACCGTCTCTCCTCGTTCACTGTCTCTCCGGGTTCACTGTCTCTCCGGGTTCACTGTCTCTCTGGGTTCACTGTCTCTCTGGCTTCACTGTCTCTCCGGGTTCACTGTCTCTCTGGAGTTTAACTGTCTCTCCGGGTTCACTGTCTCTCCAGGTTCACTGTTTCTCTGGGTTCACTCTCTTTCCGTGTTCACTGTCTCTCCGGGCTCACTGTCTCTCTGGGTTCACTCTCTGTCCGAGTTCACTGTCTCTCTGCGTTCACTGTCTCTCCGGGTTCATTGTTTCTCCGGGTTCACTGTCTCTCTGGGCTCAGTGTCTCGCTGGGTTCACTGTCTCGCTGGGTTCACTGTCTCGCTGGGTTCACTGTCTCGCTGGGTTCACTGTCTCGCTGGGTTCACTGTCTCTCCGGGTTCACTGTCTCTCCGGGTTCACTGCCTCTCCGGGTTCACTGCCTCTCTGGGTTCACTGTCTTTCTGGGTTCTCTGTCTCTCCGGCTTCATTTTCTATCCGGGTTCACTGTCTCTCCCGCTTCACTGCCACTCCGGGTTCACTCTCTCTGGGTTCACTATCTCTCCAGGTTCACTGTCTCTCTGCGTTCACTGTCTCTCCGGGTTCATTGTTTCTCCGGGTTCACTGTCTCTCTGGGCTCAGTGTCTCCCTGGGTTCACTGTCTCTCTGGGCTCATTGTCTCGCTGGGTTCACTGTCTTTCCCGGTTCACTGTCTCTCCGGATTCACTGTCTCTCTGGGATTTCACTGTCTCTCCGGGTTCACTGTCTCTCCGGGTTCACTGTCTCTCCGGGTT
The DNA here is from genome assembly GCF_047496885.1 of Scyliorhinus torazame. Taxonomy (NCBI): domain Eukaryota; kingdom Metazoa; phylum Chordata; class Chondrichthyes; order Carcharhiniformes; family Scyliorhinidae; genus Scyliorhinus; species Scyliorhinus torazame. Next base: position 24,338,030 of record NC_092722.1, read on the forward strand.
CACTGTCTCTCCGGGTTCACTGTCTCTCCGGGTTCACTGTCTCTCCGGGTTCACTGTCTCTCCGGGTTCACTGTCTCTCCGGGTTCACTGTCTCTCCGGGTTCACTGTCTCTCCGGGTTCACTGTCTCTCCGGGTTCACTGTCTCACCGGGTTCACTGTCTCTCTGGGTTCACTGTCTCTGGGTTCACTGTCTCTGGGTTCACTGTCTCTCCGGGTTCACTGTCTCTCTGGGATTTCACTGTCTCTCCGGGTTCACTGTCTCTCCGGGTTCACTGTCTCTCCGGGTTCATTGTCTCTCCGCGTTCACTATCTCTCCGGGTTCACTATCTCTCCAGGTTCACTGTCTCTCTGGGCTCACTCTCTCTTCAGGTTCACCGTCTCTCCGGATTCACTGTCTCTGGGTTCACTGTCTCTGGGTTCACTGTTTCTCCGGGTTCACTGTCTCTCCGGGTTCACTGTCTCTCCGGGTTCACTGTCTCTCCGGGTTCACTGTCTCTCCGGGTTCACTGTCTCTCCGGGTTCAATGTCTCTCTGGGTTCACTCTCTCTCTGGGTTCACTGTCTCTCTGGGATTTCACTGTCACTCCGGGTTCACTGTCTCTGGGTTTACTGTCTCTCCGGGTTCACTGTCTCTCCGGGTTCACTGTCTCTCCGGGCTCACTGTCTCTCCAGGATCACTGTCTCTCTGGCTTCACTCTCTCTCCGTGTTCACTGTTTCTCCGAGTTCACTGTCTCTCCGGCTTCACTGTCTCTCCGGCTTCACTGTCTCTCCGGCTTCACTGTCTCTCCGGCTTCCCTGTCTCTCCGGATTCACTGTCTCTCCGGATTCACTGTCTATGGGTTCACTGTCTCTCCGGGTTCACTGTCTCTCCGGGTTCACTGTCTCTCCGGGTTCACTGTCTCTCCGGGTTCACTGTCTCTCCGGGTTCACTGCCTCTCTGGGTTCACCATCTCTCCGGGTTCACTGTGTCTCCGGGTTCACTGTCTCTCCGGGTTCACTGTCACTCCGGGTTCACTGTCACTCCGGGTTCACTGTCACTCCGGGTTCACTGACTCTCCGGGTTCACTGACTCTCCGGGTTCACTGACTCTCCGGGTTCACTGACTCTCCGGGTTCACTGACTCTCCGGGTTCACTGACTCTCCGGGTTCACTGACTCTCCGGGTTCACTGTCTCTCCGGGTTCACTGTCTCTCCGGGTTCACTGTCTCTCCGTATTCACTGCCTCTCCCGATTCACCGCCTCTCCGGGTTCACTGTCTCTCCTCGTTCACTGTCTCTCCGGGTTCACTGTCTCTCCGGGTTCACTGTCTCTCCGGGTTCACTGTCTCTCTGGGTTCACTGTCTCTCTGGCTTCCCTGTCTCTCTGGAGTTTAACTGTCTCTCCGGGTTCACTGTCTCCCCAGGTTCACTGTTTCTCTGGGTTCACTCTCTTTCCGTGTTCACTGTCTCTCCAGGCTCACTGTCTCTCTGGGTTCACTCTCTGTCCGAGTTCACTGTCTCTCTGCGTTCACTGTCTCTCCGGGTTCATTGTTTCTCCGGGTTCACTGTCTCTCTGGGCTCAGTGTCTCGCTGGTTCACTGTCTCTCTGGGTTCACTGTCTCTCCGGGTTCACTGTCTCTCCGTGTTCACTATCTCTCCGTGTTCACTGTCTCTCCGGGTTCACTGTCTCTCCGGGTTCACTGTCTCTCCGGGTTCACTGCCTCTCCGGGTTCACTGCCTCTCTGGGTTCACTGTCTTTCTGGGTTCTCTGTCTCTCCGGCTTCATTTTCTATCCGGGTTCACTGTCTCTCCCGCTTCACTGCCACTCCGGGTTCACTCTCTCTGGGTTCACTATCTCTCCAGGTTCACTGTCTCTCTGCGTTCACTGTCTCTCCGGGTTCATTGTTTCTCCGGGTTCACTGTCTCTCTGGGCTCAGTGTCTCCCTGGGTTCACTGTCTCTCTGGGCTCAGTGTCTCGCTGGGTTCACTGTCTCTCTGGGTTCACTGTCTCTCTGGGTTCACTGTCTCTCCGGGTTCACTGTCTCTCCGTGTTCACTATCTCTCCGTGTTCACTGTCTCTCCGGGTTCTCTGTGTTCACTGTCTCTCCCGGTTCACTGTCTCTCCGGATTCACTGTCTCTCTGGGATTTCACTGTCTCTCCGGGTTCACTGTCTCTCCGGGTTCACTGTCTCTCCGGGTTCACTGTCTCTCCGGGTTCACTGTCTCTCCGGGTTCACTGTCTCTCTGGGTTCACTGTCTCTCCGGGTTCACTGTCTCTCCGGGTTCACTGTCTCACCGGGTTCACTGTCTCTCTGGGTTCACTGTCTCTGGGTTCACTGTCTCTGGGTTCACTGTCTCTCCGGGTTCACTGTCTCTCTGGGATTTCACTGTCTCTCCGGGTTCACTGTCTCTCCGGGTTCACTGTCTCTCCGCGTTCATTGTCTCTCCGCGTTCACTATCTCTCCGGGTTCACTATCTCTCCAGGTTCACTGTCTCTCTGGGCTCACTCTCTCTTCAGGTTCACCGTCTCTCCGGATTCACTGTCTCTGGGTTCACTGTCTCTGGGTTCACTGTTTCTCCGGGTTCACTGTCTCTCCGGGTTCACTGTCTCTCCGGGTTCACTGTCTCTCCGGGTTCACTGTCTCTCCGGGTTCAATGTCTCTCTGGGTTCACTCTCTCTCTGGGTTCACTCTCTCTCTGGGTTCACTGTCTCTCTGGGATTTCACTGTCACTCCGGGTTCACTGTCTCTGGGTTTACTGTCTCTCCGGGTTCACTGTCTCTCCGGGTTCACTGTCTCTCCGGGCTCACTGTCTCTCCAGGATCACTGTCTCTCTGGCTTCACTCTCTCTCTGGCTTCACTCTCTCTCCGTGTTCACTGTTTCTCCGAGTTCACTGTCTCTCCGGCTTCATTGTCTCTCCGGCTTCACTGTCTCTCCGGCTTCACTGTCTCTCCGGATTCACTGTCTATGGGTTCACTGTCTCTCCGGGTTCACTGTCTCTCCGGGTTCACTGTCTCTCTGGGATTTCACTGACTCTCCGGGTTCACTGTCTCTCCGGGTTCACTGTCTCTCCGGGTTCACTGTCTCTCCGGGTTCATTGTCTCTCCGCGTTCACTATCTCTCCGGGTTTACTGTCTCTCTGGGCTCACTCTCTCTTCAGGTTCACCGTCTCTCCGGATTCACTGTCTCTGGGTTCACTGTCTCTGGGTTCACTGTTTCTCCGGGTTCACTGTCTCTCCGGGTTCACTGTCTCTCCGGGTTCACTGTCTCTCCGGGTTCAATGTCTCTCTGGGTTCACTCTCTCTTCAGGTTCACCGTCTCTCTGGGCTTACTCTCTCTTCAGGTTCACCGTCTCTCCGGATTCACTGTCTCTGGGTTCACTGTCTCTGGGTTCACTGTTTCTCCGGGTTCACTGTCTCTCCGGGTTCACTGTCTCTCCGGGTTCACTGTCTCTCCGGGTTCAATGTCTCTCTGGGTTCACTGTCTCTGGGTTCACTCTCTCTCTGGGTTCACTGTCTCTCTGGGATTTCACTGTCACTCCGGGTTCACTGTCTCTGGGTTTACTGTCTCTCCGGGTTCACTTTCTCTCCGGGTTCACTGTCTCTCCGGGCTCACTGTCTCTCCAGGATCACTGTCTCTCTGGCTTCACTCTCTCTCCGTGTTCACTGTTTCTCCGAGTTCACTGTCTCTCCGGCTTCACTGTCTCTCCGGCTTCACTGTCTCTCCGGCTTCACTGTTTCTCCGGATTCACTGTCTCTCCGGATTCACTGTCTCTCCGGGTTCACTGTCTCTCCGGGTTCACTGTCTCTCCGGGTTCACTGCCTCTCCGGGTTCACTGCCTCTCCGGGTTCACTGCCTCTCTGGGTTCACCGTCTCTCCGGGTTCACAGTCTCTCCGGGTTCACTGTCTCTCCGGGTTCACTGTCTCTCCGGGTTCACTGTCTCTCCGGGTTCACTGTCTCTCCGGGTTCACTGTCTCTCCGGGTTCACTGTCACTCCGGGTTCACTGTCACTCCGGGTTCACTGTCACTCCGGGTTCACTGTCACTCCGGGTTCACTGACTCTCCGGGTTCACTGACTCTCCGGGTTCACTGACTCTCCGGGTTCACTGACTCTCCGGGTTCACTGACTCTCCGGGTTCACTGACTCTCCGGGTTCACTGCCTCTCCGGGTTCACTGCCTCTCTGGGTTCACTGTCTTTCTGGGTTCTCTGTCTCTCCGGCTTCATTTTCTATCCGGGTTCACTGTCTCTCCCGCTTCACTGCCACTCCGGGTTCACTCTCTCTGGGTTCACTATCTCTCCAGGTTCACTGTCTCTCTGCGTTCACTGTCTGTCCGGGTTCATTGTTTCTCCGGGTTCACTGTTTCTCTGGGCTCAGTGTCTCCCTGGGTTCACTGTCTCCCTGGGTTCACTGTCTCCCTGGGTTCACTGTCTCTCTGGGCTCAGTGTCTCGCTGGGTTCACTGTCTCTCTGGGTTCACTGTCTCTCCGGGTTCACTGTCTCTCCGTGTTCACTATCTCTCCGTGTTCACTGTCTCTCCGGGTTCTCTGTGTCTCTCTGTGTTCACTGTCTCTCCCGGTTCACTGTCTCTCCGGATTCACTGTCTCTCTGGGATTTCACTGTCTCTCCGGGTTCACTGTCTCTCCGGGTTCACTGTCTCTCCGGATTCACTGTCTCTGGGTTCACTGTCTCTCCGGGTTCACTGTCTCTCCGGGTTCACTGTCTCTCCGGGTTTACTGTCTCTCCGTGTTCACTGTCTCTCCGGGTTCACTGTCTCTCTGGCTTCACTGTCTCTCCGGCTCCAGTGTCTCTGGGTTGACTGTCTCTCCGGATTCACTGTCTCTGGGTTCACTGTCTCTCCGGGTTTACTGCCTCTCCGGGTTCGCTGTTTCTCCGGGTTCACTGTCTCTCCGGTTTCATTGTCTCTGGGTTTACTGTCTCTCCGGGTTCAGTGTCTCTCTGGGTTCACTGTCTCTCCGGGTTCACTGTCTCTGGGCTAACTGTCTCTGGGTTCACTGTCTCTCCGGGTTCACTGTCTCTCCGGCTTCACTGTCTGTCCGGGTTCACTGTCTCTCCGGATTCACTGTCTCTGGGTTCACTGTCTCTCCGGGTTCACTGTCTCTCCGGGCTCACTGTCTCTCCGGGCTCACTGTCTCTCCGGTTTCACTGTCTCTGGGTTCACTGTCTCTCCGGGTTCACTGTCTCTCCGGGTTCACTGTCTCTCCGGCTTCACTGTCTCTCCGGGTTCACGGTCTCTCCGGGTTCACGGTCTCTCCGGGTTCACGGTCTCTGGGTTCACTGTCTCTCTGGGTTCACTGTCTCTCTGGGTTCACTGTCTCTCTGGGTTCACTGTCTCTCTGGGTTCACTGTCTCTCCGGGTTCACGGTCTCTCCGGGTTCACGGTCTCTCCGGGTTCACGGTCTCTGCGTTCACTGTCTCTCCGGGTTTACTGCCTCTCCAGGTTCACTGCTTCTCCGGGTTCACTGTCTCTCCGGCTTCACTGTCTCTGGGTTTACTGTCTCTCCGGGCTCACTGTCTCTCCGGGCTCACTGTCTCTCCGGGCTCACTGTCACTCCGGGCTCACTGTCTCTCCGGGTTCACTGTCTCTCTGGGTTCAGTGTCTCTCCGGCTTCACTGTCTCTGGGTTCACTGTCTCTCCGGATTCACTGTCTCTGGGTTCACTGTCTCTCCGGGTTTACTGTCTCTCCGGGTTCACTGTCTCTCCGGGTTCACTGTCTCTCTGGGTTCACTGTCTCTCCGGCTTCACTGTCTCTGGGTTGCCTGTCTCTCCCGGTTCACTGTCTCTCCCGGTTCACTGTCTCTCCCGGTTCACTGTCTCTCCCGGTTCACTGTCTCTCCGGCTTCACTGTCTCTCCGTGATCACTGTCTCTCCGTGTTCAATGTCTCTCCAGATTCACTGATTCTCTGGAGGTTCATTGTCTCTCGGGGCTCACTGTCTCTCCGGGTTCACCGTCTCTCCGGGTTCACTGTCTCTCTGTGTTTACTGTCTCTCCGTGATCACTGTCTCTCCGCGATCACTGTCTCTCCGGGTTCACTGTCTGTCCAGATTCACTGACTCTCTGGAGGTTCACTGTCTCTCGGGGCTCACTGTCTCTCTGGGTTCACCGTCTCTCCGGGTTCAATGTCTCTCTGTGTTTACTGTCTCTCCGGATTCACTGTCTCTCCGGGTTCACTGTCTCTCCTCTCTGGGTTAACTGTCTTTCTGGGTTGACTGTCTTTCCGGGCTCACTGTCTCTACATGTTCACTGTCTCTCTGGGTTCACCGTCTCTCCAGATTCACTGATTCTCTGGAGGTTCACTGTCCCTCGGGGCTCACTGTCTCTCCGGGTTCACCGTCTCTCCGGGTTCACTATCTCTCTGGGTTCACTGTCTCCCTGGAGTTTAACTGTCTCTCCGGGTTCACTGTCTCTCCATGTTCACTGTCTCTCCGGGTTCACTGTCTCTCCGGGTTCACTGTCTCTCCGGGTTCACTGTCTCTCCGGGTTCACTGTCTCTCCGGGTTCACTGTCTCTCCGGGTTCACTGTCTCTCCGGGTTCACTGTCTCTCCGGGTTCACTGTCTCTCCGGGTTCACTGTCTCTCCGGGTTCACTGTCTCTCCGGGTTCAATGTCTCTCCGGGTTCACTGTCTCTCCGGGTTCACTGTCTCTCCGGGTTCACTGTCTCTCCGGGTTCACTGTCTCTCCGGGTTCACTGTCTCTCCGGGTTCACTGTCTGTCCGGGTTCACTGTCTCTCCGGGTTCTCTGTCTCTCCGGGTTCACTGTCTCTCCGGGTTCACTGTCTCTCCGGGTTCACTGTCTCTCTGGGTTCACTGTCTCTCCGGCTTCACTGTCTCTGGGTTGACTGTCTCTCTGGGTTCACTGTCCCTGCGTTCACTGTCTCGCCAGGTTCACTCTCTCTCCGGGTTCACTCTCTCTCTGGGTTCACTGTCTCGCCAGGTTCACTCTCTCTCTGGGTTCACTCTCTCTCTGGGTTCACTCTCTCTCTGGGTTCACTGTCTCTCCAGATTCACTGATTCTCTGGAGGTTCATTGTCTCTCCGGGTTCACTGTCTCTCTGTGTTCACTGTCTCTCTGTGTGTACTGTCTCTCCGTGATCACTGTCTCTCCGCGATCACTGTCTCTCCGGGTTCACTGTCTGTCCAGATTCACTGACTCTCTGGAGGTTCACTGTCTCTCGGGGCTCACTGTCTCTCTGGGTTCACCGTCTCTCCGGGTTCAATGTCTCTCTGTGTTTACTGTCTCTCCGGATTCACTGTCTCTCCGGGTTCACTGTCTCTCCTCTCTGGGTTAACTGTCTCTCTGGGTTGACTGTCTTTCCGGGCTCACTGTCTCTACATGTTCACTGTCTCTCTGGGTTCACCGTCTCTCCAGATTCACTGATTCTCTGGAGGTTCACTGTCCCTCGGGGCTCACTGTCTCTCCGGGTTCACCGTCTCTCCGGGTTCACTATCTCTCCGGGTTCACTGTCTCCCTGGAGTTTAACTGTCTCTCCGGGTTCACTGTCTCTCCATGTTCACTGTCTCTCCGGGTTCATTGTCTCTCCGGGTTCACTGTCTCTCCGGGTTCACTGTCTCTCCGGGTTCACTGTCTCTCCGGGTTCACTGTCTCTCCGGGTTCACTGTCTCTCCGGGTTCACTGTCTCTCCGGGTTCACTGTCTCTCCGGGTTCACTGTCTCTCCGGGCTCACTGTCTCTCCAGGTTCACTGTCTGTCCGGTTCACTGTCTCCCTGGGTTCACAGTCTGTCCGGTTTCACTGTCTCTCCGGGTTCACTGTCTCTCCGGGTTCACTGTCTCTCCGGGTTCACTGTCTCTCCGGGTTCACTGTCTCTCCGGGTTCACTGTCTCTCCGGGTTCACTGTCTCCCCGGGCTCACTGTCTCTCCAGGTTCACTGTCTCTCCGGTTCACTGTCTCCCTGGGTTCACAGTCTGTCCACTTTCACTGTCTCTCTGGGTTCACTGTCTCTCTGGGTTCACTGTCCCTGCGTTCACTGTCTCGCCAGGTTCACTCTCTCTCTGGGTTCACTCTCTCTCTGGGTTCACTCTCTCTCTGGGTTCACTCTCTCTCTGGGTTCACTCTCTCTCTGGGTTCACTCTCTCTCTGGGTTCACTGTCTCTCCGGCTTCACTGTCTCTGGGTTCACTGTCTCTCCGGGATTACTGTCTCTCCGGGATTACTGTCTCTCCGGGTTCACTGTCTCTCCGGGTTCACTGTCTCTCCGGGTTCACTGTCTCTCCGGGTTCACTGTCTCTCCGGGTTCACTGTCTCTCTGGGTTCACTGTCTCTCTGTGTTTACTGTCTCTCCGTGATCACTGTCTCTCCGTGATCACTGTCTCTCCGGGTTCACTGTCTCTCGAGATTCACTGACTCTCTGGAGGTTCACTGTCTCTCGGGGCTCACTGTCTCTCTGGGTTCACCGTCTCTCCGGGTTCAATGTCTCTCTGTGTTTACTGTCTCTCCGTGTTTACTGTCTCTCCGTGTTCACTGTCTCTCCGTGTTCACTGTCTCTCCGTGTTCACTGTCTCACCGGGTTGACTGTCTCTCCGGGCTCACTGTCTCTCTGGGTTGACTGTCTCTCTGGGTTGACTGTCTCTCTGGGTTGACTGTCTCTCCGGGTTCACTGTCTCTCCGGCATCACTGTCTCTGGGTTTACTGTCTCTCCGGCCTCACTGTCTCTCCGAGTTCACTGTCTCTCCGGGTTCACTGTCTCTCCGTTTTCACTGTCTCTCCGGGTTCACTGTCTCTCTGGGTTCACTGTCTCTCCGGCTTCACTGTCTCTGGGTTGACTGTCTCTCCGGATTCACTGTCTCTCCGGATTCACTGTCTCTCCGGGTTCACTGTCTCTCCGGGTTCACTGTCTCTCCGGGTTCACTGTCTCTCCGGCTTCACTGTCTCTCCGGCTTCACTGTCTCTCCGGCTTCACTGTCTCTCCGGATTCACTGTCTCTGGGTTCACTGTCTCTCCGGGATTACTGTCTCTCCGGGATTACTGTCTCTCCGGGATTACTGTCTCTCCGGGATTACTGTCTCTCCGGGATCACTGTCTCTCCGGGTTCACTGTCTCTCCGGGTTCACTGTCTGTCAGGATACACTGTCTCTCCGGGTTCACTGTCTCTCCGGGTTCACAGTCTGTCAGGATTCACTGTCTCTCCGGGTTCACTGTCTCTCTGGGTTCACTGTCTCTGGGTTCACTGTGTCTGTGTTCTACTGTCTCTCCAGGTTCACAGTCTCTCCGGGTTCACAGTCTCTCCGGGCTCACTGTCTCTCCGGGCTCACTGTCTTTCCGGGCTCACTGTCTCACCGTGTTCACTGTCTCTCTGGGTTCACTGTCTCTCCGAGTTCACTGTCACTCCGGGTTCACAGTCTCTCCGGGTTCACAGTCTCTCCGGGTTCACTGCCTCTCCGGGTTCACTGCCTCTCCGGGGTCACTGCCTCTCCGGGGTCACTGCCTCTCCGGGTTCACTGTCTCTCCGGATTCACTGTCTCTCCGGGTTCACTGTCTCTCTAGGTTCACTGTCTCAGGGTTCACTGTGTCGGTGTTCACTGTCTCTCCAGGTTCACTGTCTCTCCGGGTTCACAGTCTCTCTGGGTTCACTGTCTCTCCGTGATCACTGTCTCTCCGGGTTCACTGTCTCTCGAGATTCACTGACTATCTGGAGGTTCATTGTCTCTCGGGGCTCACTGTCTCTCTGGGTTCACCGTCTCTCCGGGTTCAATGTCTCTCTGTGTTTACTGTCTCTCCGTGTTCACTGTCTCTCCGTTTTCACTGTCTCTCCGGGCTCACTGTCTCTCCGGGCTCACTGTCTCTCCGGGCTCACTGTCTCTCCGGGTTCACTGTCTCTCCGGGTTCACTGTCTCTCCGGGTTCACTGTCTCTCTGGGTTCACTGTCACTCTGGGTTCACTATCTCTGGGTTCACTGTCTCCCCAGGTTCACTGTCTCTCGGAGCTCACTCTCTCTCTCGGTCCACTGTCTCTCCGGCATCACTGTCTCTCCGGCATCACTGTCTCTCCGGCATCACTGTCTCTCCGGCATCACTGTCTCTCCGGGTTCACTGTCTCCCCGGATTCACTGTCTCTGGGTTCACTGTCTCTACTGGATTACTGTCTGTCCGGGTTCACTGTCTCTCCGGGTTCACTGCCTCTCTGGGTTCACTGTCTCTGGGTTCACTGTCTCTGTACACTGTCTCTCCGGGTTTACTGTCTCTCCGGGTTTACTGTCTCTCCGGGTTTACTGTCTCTCCGGGTTCACTGTCTCTCTGGGTTGACTGTCTCTGGGTTCACTGTCTCTGGGTTCACTGTCTCTCCGGGTTTACTGTCTCTCCGGGTTCACTGTCTCTCTGGGTTGACTGTCTCTCTGGGTTGACTGTCTCTCTGGGTTGACTGTCTCTCTGGGTTGACTGTCTCTCTGGGTTGACTGTCTCTCTGGGTTGACTGTCTCTCTGGGTTGACTGTCTCTCTGGGTTCACTGTCACTCTGGGTTCACTATCTCTGGGTTCACTGTCTCCCCAGGTTCACTGTCTCTCGGAGCTCACTCTCTCTCTGGCTCCACTGTCTCTCCGGCATCACTGTCTTTCCGGATTCACTGTCTCTGGGTTCACTGTCTCTCCGGGTTTACTGTCTCTCCGGGCTCACTGTCTCTCCGGGTTCACTGTCTCTCCGGGTTCACTGTCTCTCCGGGTTCACTGTCTCTCCGGGTTCACTGTCTCTCCGGGTTCACTGTCTCTCCGGGTTCACTGTCTCTCCGGGTTCACTGTCTCTCCGGGTTCACTGTCTCTCCGGGTTCACTGTCTCTCCGGGTTCACTGTCTCTCCGAGTTCACTGTCTCTCCGGGTTCACTGTCTCTCCGGGTTCACTGTCTCTCCGGGTTCACTGTCTCTCCGGGTTCACTGTCTCTCCGAGTTCACTGTCTCTCCGGGTTCACTGTCTCTCCGGGTTCACTGTCTCTCCGGGTTCACTGTCTCTCCGGCTTCACTGTCTCTCCGGCTTCACTGTCTCTCCGGCTTCACTGTCTCTGGGTTCACTGTCTCTCCGGGTTCACTGTCTGTCCGGGTTCACTGTCTCTCTGGGTTCACTGTCTCTCCCCTTTCACTCTCTCTCCGGGTTCACTGTCCCTCCGGGTTCACTGTCTCTCCGGATTCACTGTCTCTGTGTTCACTGTTTCTCCGAGTTCACTGTCTCTCCGGCTTCACTGTCTCTCCGGGTTCACTGTCTCTCTGGATTTACTGTCTCTGGGTTCTCTGTCTCTCCGGGTTTACTGTCTCTCCGGGTTTACTGTCTCTCCGGGTTCACTGTCTCTCCGGGTTCACTGTCTGTCTGGGTTCACTGTCTCTTCGGCTTCACTGTCTCTGGGTTGCCTGTCTCTCCGGATTCACTGTCTCTCGGTTCACTGCGTCTCCGGGTTTACTGCCTCTCCGGGTTCGCTGTTTCTCCGGGTTCACTGTCTCTCCGGGTTCACTGTCTCTGTGTTTACTGTCCCCCGGGCTCACTGTCTCTCCGCGTTCACTGTCTCTCCGGTTCACTGTCTCTCTGGGTTCACAGTCTCTCTGGGTTCACAGTCTCTCCGGATTCACTTTCTCTCCGGTTTCACTGTCTCTTTGGGTTCACTGTCTCTCTGGGTTCACTGTCTCTGCGTTCACTGTCTCTCCAGGTTCACTGTCTCTCTGGGTTCACTGTATCTCCGGGTTCACTGTCTCTCCGGATTCACTGTCTTTGGGTTCACTGTCTCTCCGGGATTACTGTCTCTCCGGGATTACTGTCTCTCCGGGATTACTGTCTCTCCGGGTTCACTGTCTCTCCGGGTTCACTGTCTCTCCGGGTTCACTGTCTCTCCGGGTTCACTGTCTCTCCGGGTTCACTGTCTCTCCGGGTTCACTGTCTCTCCGGGTTCACTGTCTCTCCGGGTTCACTGTCTCTCCGGGTTCACAGTCTCTCCGGCTTCACTGTCTCTCCGGTTTCACTGTCTCTCCTCTCTGGGTTGACTGTCTCTCTGGGTTGACTGTCTTTCCGGCCTCACTGTCTCTCCGTGTTCACTGTCTCTCCGTGTTCACTGTCTCTCCGTGTTCACTGTCTCTCCGTGTTCACTGTCTCTCCGGATTCACTGTCTCTCTGGGTTCACTGTCTCTCCGGCTTCACTGTCCCTTGGTTGCTTGTCTCTCCGGATTCACTGTCTCTCCGGGTTCACTGTCTCTCCGGGCTCACTGTCTCTCCGGATTCACTGTCTCTCCTGGTCCACTCTCTCTCTGGGTCCACTGTCTCTCCGGCTTCACTGTCACTCCGGGTTCACTGTCTCTCCGGATTCACTGTCTCTGGGATCACTGTCTCTCCTGGATTACTGTCTGTCCGGGTTCACTGTCTCTCCGGGTTCACTGTCTCTCTGGGTTCACTGTCTCTGGGTTCACTGTCTCTGTGTCCACTGTCTCTCCTGGTTCACTGTCTCTGCGGGTTCACAGTCTCCCCGGATTCACTGTTTCTCCGGGTTCACTGTCTCTCCGGCTTCACAGTCTCTGGGTTTACTGTCTCTCCGGCCTCACTGTCTCTCCGGGCTCACTGTCTCTCCGGGCTCACTGTCTCTCCGGGCTCACTGTCTCTCCGGGATCACTGTCTCTCCGGGATCACTGTCTCTCCGGGATCACTGTCTCTCCGGGATCACTGTCTCTCCGGGATCACTGTCTCTCCGGGATCACTGTCTCTCCGGCATCACTGTCTCTCCGGGTTCACTGTCTCTCCGGGTTCACTGGCTCTCCGGGTTCACTGTCTCTCCGGATTCACTGTCTCTGGGTTCACTGTCTCTCCGGGTTTACTGCCTCTCCGGGTTCGCTGTTCATCCGGGTTCTCTGTCTCTCCGGCTTCACTGTCTCTGGGTTTACTGTCTCTCCGGGCTCACTGTCTCTCCGGGCTCACTGTCTCTCCGGTTCACTGTCTCTCCGGTTCACTGTCTCTCCGAGTTCACTGTCTCTCCGGCTTCACTGTCTCTCCGGGTTCACTGTCTCACCGGATTCCTTGTCTCTGGGTTCACTCTCTCTCCGGGTTTAATGTCTCTCCGGGTTCACAGTCTCTCCGGATTTACTGTCTCTCCGGATTTACTGTCTCTCCGGGCTCACTGTCTCTCCGGGCTCACTGTCTCTCCGGGCTCACTGTCTCTCCGGGCTCACTGTCTCTCCGGGCTCACTGTCTCTCCGGGCTCACTGTCTCTCCGGGCTCACTGTCTCTCCGGGCTCACTGTCTCTCCGGGCTCACTGTCTCTCCGGGCTCACTGTCTCTCCGGGCTCACTGTCTCTCCGGGCTCACTGTCTCTCCGGGATCACTGTCTCTCCGGGATCACTGTCTCTCCGGGTTCACTGTCTCTCCGGGTTCACTGTCTCTCCGGGTTCACTGTCTCACCGGATTCCTTGTCTCTGGGTTCACTCTCTCTCTCCGGGTTTAATGTCTCTCCGGGTTCACAGTCTCTCCGGATTTACTGTCTCTCCGGATTCACTGTCTCTCCGGATTCACAGTCTCTCCGGATTCACAGTCTCTCCGGATTCACAGTCTCTCCGGATTCACTGTCTCTCCGGGTTCACTGTGTCTCCGGGTTCACTGTCTCTCCTCTCTGGGTTCACTGTCTCTCTGGGTTGACTGTCTTTCTGGCCTCACTGTCCCTCCGTGTCTACTGTCTCTCCGGGTTCACTGTCTCTCCGGGTTCACTGTCTCTCCGGGTTCACTGTCTCTCCGGGTTCACTGTCTCTCCGGGTTCACTGTCTCTCCGGGTTCACTGTCTCTCCGGGTTCACTGTCTCTCCGGGTTCACTGTCTCTCCGGGTTCACTGTCTCTCCGGGTTCACTGTCTCTCCGGGTTCACTGTCTCTCCGGGCTCACTGTCTCTCCGGGCTCACTGTCTCTCCGGTTCACTGTCTCTCTGGGTTGACTGTCTCTCTGGGTTGACTGTCTCTCTGGGTTGACTGTCTCTCCGGATTCACTGTCTCTGGGTTCACTGTTTCTCCGAGTTCACTGTCTCTCCGGCTTCACTGTCTCTCCGGGTTCACTGTCTTACCGGATTCCTTGTCTCTGGGTTCACTCTCTCTCCGGGTTTAATGTCTCTCCGGGTTCACAGTCTCTCCGGATTTACTGTCTCTCCGGATTTACTGTCTCTCCGGATTTACTGTCTCTCCGGATTCACTGTCTCTCCGGCTTCACTGTCTCTCCGGGTTCAATGTCTCTCTGGGTTCACTCTCTCTTCAGGTTCACCGTCTCTCTGGGCTCACTCTCTCTTCAGGTTCACCGTCTCTCCGGATTCACTGTCTCTGGGTTCACTGTCTCTGGGTTCACTGTTTCTCCGGGTTCACTGTCTCTCCGGGTTCACTGTCTCTCCGGGTTCACTGTCTCTCCGGGTTCAATGTCTCTCTGGGTTCACTGTCTCTGGGTTCACTCTCTCTCTGGGTTCACTGTCTCTCTGGGATTTCACTGTCACTCCGGGTTCACTGTCTCTGGGTTTACTGTCTCTCCGGGTTCACTGTCTCTCCGGGTTCACTGTCTCTCCGGGTTCACTGTCTCTCCGGGCTCACTGTCTCTCAAGGTCACTGTCTCTCTGGCTTCACTCTCTCTCCGTGTTCACTGTTTCTCCGAGTTCACTGTCTCTCCGGCTTCACTGTCTCTCCGGCTTCACTGTCTCTCCGGCTTCACTGTCTCTCCGGATTCACTGTCTCTCCGGATTCACTGTCTCTCCGGGTTCACTGTCTCTCCGGGTTCACTGTCTCTCCGGGTTCACTGTCTCTCCGGGTTCACTGCCTCTCCGGGTTCACCGTCTCTCCGGGTTCACAGTCTCTCCGGGTTCACTGTCTCTCCGGGTTCACTGTCTCTCCGGGTTCACTGTCTCTCCGGGTTCACTGTCTCTCCGGGTTCAATGTCTCTCCGGGTTCACTGTCACTCCGGGTTCACTGTCACTCCGGGTTCACTGTCACTCCGGGTTCACTGTCACTCCGGGTTCACTGTCACTCCGGGTTCACTGACTCTCCGGGTTCACTGACTCTCCGGGTTCACTGACTCTCCGGGTTCACTGACTCTCCGGGTTCACTGACTCTGCGGGTTCACTGACTCTCCGGGTTCACTGACTCTCCGGGTTCACTGCCTCTCCGGGTTCACTGCCTCTCTGGGTTCACTGTCTTTCTGGGTTCTCTGTCTCTCCGGCTTCATTTTCTATCCGGGTTCACTGTCTCTCCCGCTTCACTGCCACTCCGGGTTCACTCTCTCTGGGTTCACTATCTCTCCAGGTTCACTGTCTCTCTGCGTTCACTGTCTGTCCGGGTTCATTGTTTCTCCGGGTTCACTGTCTCTCTGGGCTCAGTGTCTCCCTGGGTTCACTGTCTCCCTGGGTTCACTGTCTCCCTGGGTTCACTGTCTCTCTGGGCTCAGTGTCTCGCTGGGTTCACTGTCTCTCTGGGTTCACTGTCTCTCCGGGTTCACTGTCTCTCCGTGTTCACTATCTCTCCGTGTTCACTGTCTCTCCGGGTTCTCTGTGTCTCTCTGTGTTCACTGTCTCTCCCGGTTCACTGTCTCTCCGGATTCACTGTCTCTCTGGGATTTCACTGTCTCTCCGGGTTCACTGTCTCTCCGGGTTCACTGTCTCTCCGGATTCACTGTCTCTGGGTTCACTGTCTCTCCGGGTTCACTGTCTCTCCGGGTTCACTGTCTCTCCGGGTTTACTGTCTCTCCGTGTTCACTGTCTCTCCGGGTTCACTGTCTCTCTGGCTTCACTGTCTCTCCGGCTCCAGTGTCTCTGGGTTGACTGTCTCTCCGGATTCACTGTCTCTGGGTTCACTGTCTCTCCGGGTTTACTGCCTCTCCGGGTTCGCTGTTTCTCCGGGTTCACTGTCTCTCCGGTTTCATTGTCTCTGGGTTTACTGTCTCTCCGGGTTCAGTGTCTCTCTGGGTTCACTGTCTCTCCGGGTTCACTGTCTCTGGGCTAACTGTCTCTGGGTTCACTGTCTCTCCGGGTTCACTGTCTCTCCGGCTTCACTGTCTGTCCGGGTTCACTGTCTCTCCGGATTCACTGTCTCTGGGTTCACTGTCTCTCCGGGTTCACTGTCTCTCCGGGTTCACTGTCTCTCCGGGCTCACTGTCTCTCCGGGCTCACTGTCTCTCCGGGCTCACTGTCTCTCCGGTTTCACTGTCTCTGGGTTCACTGTCTCTCCGGGTTCACTGTCTCTTCGGGTTCACTGTCTCTCCGGCTTCACTGTCTCTCCGGGTTCACGGTCTCTCCGGGTTCACGGTCTCTCCGGGTTCACGGTCTCTGGGTTCACTGTCTTTCTGGGTTCACTGTCTCTCTGGGTTCACTGTCTCTCTGGGTTCACTGTCTCTCTGGGTTCACTGTCTCTCCGGGTTCACGGTCTCTCCGGGTTCACGGTCTCTCCGGGTTCACGGTCTCTGCGTTCACTGTCTCTCCGGGTTTACTGTCTCTCCGGGTTTACTGTCTCTCCGGGTTTACTGCCTCTCCAGGTTCACTGCTTCTCCGGGTTCACTGTCTCTCCGGCTTCACTGTCTCTGGGTTTACTGTCTCTCCGGGCTCACTGTCTCTCCGGGCTCACTGTCTCTCCGGGCTCACTGTCTCTCCGGGCTCACTGTCTCTCCGGGCTCACTGTCACTCCGGGCTCACTGTCTCTCCGGGTTCACTGTCTCTCTGGGTTCAGTGTCTCTCCGGCTTCACTATCTCTGGGTTCACTGTCTCTCCGGATTCACTGTCTCTGGGTTCACTGTCTCTCCGGGTTTACTGTCTCTCCGGGTTCACTGTCTCTCCGGGTTCACTGTCTCTCTGGGTTCACTGTCTCTCCGGCTTCACTGTCTCTGGGTTGCCTGTCTCTCCGGATTCACTGTCTCCGGATTCACTGTCTCCGGATTCACTGTCTCCCGGTTCACTGTCTCTCCCGGTTCACTGTCTCTCCCGGTTCACTGTCTCTCCCGGTTCACTGTCTCTCCGGCTTCACTGTCTCTCCGTGATCACTGTCTCTCCGTGTTCAATGTCTCTCCAGATTCACTGATTCTCTGGAGGTTCATTGTCTCTCGGGGCTCACTGTCTCTCCGGGTTCACCGTCTCTCCGGGTTCACTGTCTCTCTGTGTTTACTGTCTCTCCGTGATCACTGTCTCTCCGCGATCACTGTCTCTCCGGGTTCACTGTCTGTCCAGATTCACTGACTCTCTGGAGGTTCACTGTCTCTCGGGGCTCACTGTCTCTCTGGGTTCACCGTCTCTCCGGGTTCAATGTCTCTCTGTGTTTACTGTCTCTCCGGATTCACTGTCTCTCCGGGTTCACTGTCTCTCCTCTCTGGGTTAACTGTCTCTCTGGGTTGACTGTCTTTCCGGGCTCACTGTCTCTACATGTTCACTGTCTCTCTGGGTTCACCGTCTCTCCAGATTCACTGATTCTCTGGAGGTTCACTGTCCCTCGGGGCTCACTGTCTCTCCGGGTTCACCGTCTCTCCGGGTTCACTATCTCTCTGGGTTCACTGTCTCCCTGGAGTTTAACTGTCTCTCCGGGTTCACTGTCTCTCCATGTTCACTGTCTCTCCGGGTTCACTGTCTCTCCGGGTTCACTGTCTCTCCGGGTTCACTGTCTCTCCGGGTTCACTGTCTCTCCGGGTTCACTGTCTCTCCGGGTTCACTGTCTCTCCGGGTTCACTGTCTCTCCGGGTTCACTGTCTCTCCGGGTTCACTGTCTCTCCGGGTTCACTGTCTCTCCGGGTTCACTGTCTCTCCGGGTTCACTGTCTCTCCGGGTTCACTGTCTCTCCGGGTTCACTGTCTCTCGGGGTTCACTGTCTCTCCGGGTTCACTGTCTCTCTGGGTTCACTGTCTCTCCGGCTTCACTGTCTCTGGGTTGACTGTCTCTCCGGATTTACTGTCTCTGGGTTCACTGTCTCTCCGGGTTTACTGTCTCTCCGGGTTTACTGTCTCTCCGGGTTCACTGTCTCTCCGGGTTCACTGTCTCTCTGGGTTCACGGTCTCTCCGGCTTCACTGTCTCTGGGTTGCCTGTCTCTCCGGGTTTACTGTCTCTGGGTTCACTGTCTCTCCGGGTTTACTGCCTCTCCGGGTTCGCTGTTTCACCGGGTTCACTGTCTCTCCGGCTTCACTGTCTCTGGTTTTACTGTCTCCCCGGGCTCACTGTCTCTCCGGGTTCACTGTCTCTCCGGTTCACTGTCTCCCTGGGTTCACAGTCTGTCCGGTTTCACTGTCTCTCTGGGTTCACTGTCTCTCTGGGTTCACTGTCCCTGCGTTCACTGTCTCGCCAGGTTCACTCTCTCTCCGGGTTCACTCTCTCTCTGGGTTCACTGTCTCGCCAGGTTCACTCTCTCTCTGGGTTCACTCTCTCTCTGGGTTCACTCTCTCTCTGGGTTCACTCTCTCTCCAGATTCACTGATTCTCTGGAGGTTCATTGTCTCTCCGGGTTCACTGTCTCTCTGTGTTCACTGTCTCTCTGTGTGTACTGTCTCTCCGTGATCACTGTCTCTCCGCGATCACTGTCTCTCCGGGTTCACTGTCTGTCCAGATTCACTGACTCTCTGGAGGTTCACTGTCTCTCGGGGCTCACTGTCTCTCTGGGTTCACCGTCTCTCCGGGTTCAATGTCTCTCTGTGTTTACTGTCTCTCCGGATTCACTGTCTCTCCGGGTTCACTGTCTCTCCTCTCTGGGTTAACTGTCTCTCTGGGTTGACTGTCTTTCCGGGCTCACTGTCTCTACATGTTCACTGTCTCTCTGGGTTCACCGTCTCTCCAGATTCACTGATTCTCTGGAGGTTCACTGTCCCTCGGGGCTCACTGTCTCTCCGGGTTCACCGTCTCTCCGGGTTCACTATCTCTCCGGGTTCACTGTCTCCCTGGAGTTTAACTGTCTCTCCGGGTTCACTGTCTCTCCATGTTCACTGTCTCTCCGGGTTCACTGTCTCTCCGGGTTCACTGTCTCTCCGGGTTCACTGTCTCTCCGGGTTCACTGTCTCTCCGGGTTCACTGTCTCTCCGGGTTCACTGTCTCTCCGGGTTCACTGTCTCTCCGGGTTCACTGTCTCTCCGGGTTCACTGTCTCTCCGGGTTCACTGTCTCTCTGGGTTCACTGTCTCTCCGGCTTCACTGTCTCTGGGTTGACTGTCTCTCCGGATTTGCTGTCTCCGGCTTCACTGTCTCTGGTTTTACTGTCTCCCCGGGCTCACTGTCTCTCCAGGTTCACTGTCTCTCCGGTTCACTGTCTCCCTGGGTTCACAGTCTGTCCGGTTTCACTGTCTCTCCGGGTTCACTGTCTCTCCGGGTTCACTGTCTCTCCGGGTTCACTGTCTCTCCGGGTTCACTGTCTCTCCGGGTTCACTGTCTCCCCGGGCTCACTGTCTCTCCAGGTTCACTGTCTCTCCGGTTCACTGTCTCCCTGGGTTCACAGTCTGTCCGGTTTCACTGTCTCTCTGGGTTCACTGTCTCTCTGGGTTCACTGTCCCTGCGTTCACTGTCTCGCCAGGTTCACTCTCTCTCTGGGTTCACTCTCTCTCTGGGTTCACTCTCTCTCTGGGTTCACTCTCTCTCTGGGTTCACTCTCTCTCTGGGTTCACTCTCTCTCTGGGTTCACTGTCTCTCCGGCTTCACTGTCTCTGGGTTCACTGTCTCTCCGGGATTACTGTCTCTCCGGGATTGCTGTCTCTCCGGGTTCACTGTCTCTCCGGGTTCACTGTCTCTCCGGGTTCACTGTCTCTCCGGGTTCACTGTCTCTCCGGGTTCACTGTCTCTCTGTGTTTACTGTCTCTCCGTGATCACTGTCTCTCCGTGATCACTGTCTCTCCGGGTTCACTGTCTCTCGAGATTCACTGACTCTCTGGAGGTTCACTGTCTCTCGGGGCTCACTGTCTCTCTGGGTTCACCGTCTCTCCGGGTTCAATGTCTCTCTGTGTTTACTGTCTCTCCGTGTTTACTGTCTCTCCGTGTTCACTGTCTCTCCGTGTTCACTGTCTCTCCGTGTTCACTGTCTCTCCGTGTTCACTGTCTCTCCGTGTTCACTGTCTCTCCGGGTTCACTGTCTCACCGGGTTGACTGTCTCTCCGGGCTCACTGTCTCTCTGGGTTGACTGTCTCTCTGGGTTGACTGTCTCTCTGGGTTGACTGTCTCTCCGGGTTCACTGTCTCTCCGGCATCACTGTCTCTGGGTTTACTGTCTCTCCGGCCTCACTGTCTCTCCGAGTTCACTGTCTCTCCGGGTTCACTGTCTCTCCGTTTTCACTGTCTCTCCGGGTTCACTGTCTCTCTGGGTTCACTGTCTCTCCGGCTTCACTGTCTCTGGGTTGACTGTCTCTCCGGATTCACTGTCTCTCCGGATTCACTGTCTCTCCGGGTTCACTGTCTCTCCGGGTTCACTGTCTCTCCGGCTTCACTGTCTCTCCGGCTTCACTGTCTCTCCGGCTTCACTGTCTCTCCGGATTCACTGTCTCTGGGTTCACTGCCTCTCCGGGATTACTGTCTCTCCGGGATTACTGTCTCTCCGGGATTACTGTCTCTCCGGGATTACTGTCTCTCCGGGATCACTGTCTCTCCGGGATCACTGTCTCTCCGGGTTCACTGTCTCTCCGGGTTCACTGTCTGTCAGGATTCACTGTCTCTCCGGGTTCACTGTCTCTCCGGGTTCACAGTCTGTCAGGATTCACTGTCTCTCCGGGTTCACTGTCTCTCTGGGTTCACTGTCTCTGGGTTCACTGTGTCTGTGTTCTACTGTCTCTCCAGGTTCACAGTCTCTCCGGGTTCACAGTCTCTCCGGGCTCACTGTCTCTCCGGGCTCACTGTCTTTCCGGGCTCACTGTCTCACCGTGTTCACTGTCTCTCTGGGTTCACTGTCTCTCCGAGTTCACTGTCACTCCGGGTTCACAGTCTCTCCGGGTTCACAGTCTCTCCGGGTTCACTGCCTCTCCGGGTTCACTGCCTCTCCGGGGTCACTGCCTCTCCGGGGTCACTGCCTCTCCGGGGTCACTGCCTCTCCGGGTTCACTGTCTCTCCGGGTTCACTGTCTCTCCGGGTTCACTGTCTCTCTAGGTTCACTGTCTCAGGGTTCACTGTGTCGGTGTTCACTGTCTCTCCAGGTTCACTGTCTCTCCGGGTTCACAGTCTCTCTGGGTTCACTGTCTCTCCGTGATCACTGTCTCTCCGGGTTCACTGTCTCTCGAGATTCACTGACTATCTGGAGGTTCATTGTCTCTCGGGGCTCACTGTCTCTCTGGGTTCACCGTCTCTCCGGGTTCAATGTCTCTCTGTGTTTACTGTCTCTCCGTGTTCACTGTCTCTCCGTTTTCACTGTCTCTCCGGGCTCACTGTCTCTCCGGGCTCACTGTCTCTCCGGGCTCACTGTCTCTCCGGGTTCACTGTCTCTCCGGGTTCACTGTCTCTCCGGGTTCACTGTCTCTCTGGGTTCACTGTCACTCTGGGTTCACTATCTCTGGGTTCACTGTCTCCCCAGGTTCACTGTCTCTCGGAGCTCACTCTCTCTCTCGGTCCACTGTCTCTCCGGCATCACTGTCTCTCCGGCATCACTGTCTCTCCGGCATCACTGTCTCTCCGGCATCACTGTCTCTCCGGGTTCACTGTCTCCCCGGATTCACTGTCTCTGGGTTCACTGTCTCTACTGGATTACTGTCTGTCCGGGTTCACTGTCTCTCCGGGTTCACTGCCTCTCTGGGTTCACTGTCTCTGGGTTCACTGTCTCTGTACACTGTCTCTCCGGGTTTACTGTCTCTCCGGGTTTACTGTCTCTCCGGGTTTACTGTCTCTCCGGGTTCACTGTCTCTCTGGGTTGACTGTCTCTGGGTTCACTGTCTCTGGGTTCACTGTCTCTCCGGGTTTACTGTCTCTCCGGGTTCACTGTCTCTCTGGGTTGACTGTCTCTCTGGGTTGACTGTCTCTCTGGGTTGACTGTCTCTCTGGGTTGACTGTCTCTCTGGGTTGACTGTCTCTCTGGGTTGACTGTCTCTCTGGGTTGACTGTCTCTCTGGGTTCACTGTCACTCTGGGTTCACTATCTCTGGGTTCACTGTCTCCCCAGGTTCACTGTCTCTCGGAGCTCACTCTCTCTCTGGCTCCACTGTCTCTCCGGCATCACTGTCTTTCCGGATTCACTGTCTCTGGGTTCACTGTCTCTCCGGGTTTACTGTCTCTCCGGGCTCACTGTCTCTCCGGGTTCACTGTCTCTCCGGGTTCACTGTCTCTCCGGGTTCACTGTCTCTCCGGGTTCACTGTCTCTCCGGGTTCACTGTCTCTCCGGGTTCACTGTCTCTCCGGGTTCACTGTCTCTCCGGGTTCACTGTCTCTCCGGGTTCACTGTCTCTCCGGGTTCACTGTCTCTCCGGGTTCACTGTCTCTCCGGGTTCACTGTCTCTCCGGGTTCACTGTCTCTCCGGGTTCACTGTCTCTCCGGGTTCACTGTCTCTCCGGGTTCACTGTCTCTCCGGGTTCACTGTCTCTCCGGCTTCACTGTCTCTCCGGCTTCACTGTCCCTCCGGCTTCACTGTCTCTCCGGCTTCACTGTCTCTGGGTTCACTGTCTCTCCGGATTCACTGTCTGTCCGGGTTCACTGTCTCTCTGGGTTCACTGTCTCTCCCCTTTCACTCTCTCTCCGGGTTCACTGTCCCTCCGGGTTCACTGTCTCTCCGGATTCACTGTCTCTGTGTTCACTGTTTCTCCGAGTTCACTGTCTCTCCGGCTTCACTGTCTCTCCGGGTTCACTGTCTCTCTGGATTTACTGTCTCTGGGTTCTCTGTCTCTCCGGGTTTACTGTCTCTCCGGGTTTACTGTCTTTCCGGGTTCACTGTCTCTCCGGGTTCACTGTCTGTCTGGGTTCACTGTCTCTTCGGCTTCACTGTCTCTGGGTTGCCTGTCTCTCCGGATTCACTGTCTCTCGGTTCACTGCGTCTCCGGGTTCACTGCCTCTCCGGGTTCGCTGTTTCTTCGGGTTCACTGTCTCTCCGGGTTCACTGTCTCTGTGTTTACTGTCCCCCGGGCTCACTGTCTCTCCGCGTTCACTGTCTCTCCGGTTCACTGTCTCTCTGGGTTCACAGTCTCTCTGGGTTCACAGTCTCTCCGGATTCACTTTCTCTCCGGTTTCACTGTCTCTTTGGGTTCACTGTCTCTCTGGGTTCACTGTCTCTGCGTTCACTGTCTCTCCAGGTTCACTGTCTCTCTGGGTTCACTGTATCTCCGGGTTCACTGTCTCTCCGGATTCACTGTCTTTGGGTTCACTGTCTCTCCGGGATTACTGTCTCTCCGGGATTACTGTCTCTCCGGGATTACTGTCTCTCCGGGATTACTGTCTCTCCGGGTTCACTGTCTCTCCGGGTTCACTGTCTCTCCGGGTTCACTGTCTCTCCGGGTTCACTGTCTCTCCGGGTTCACTGTCTCTCCGGGTTCACTGTCTCTCCGGGTTCACAGTCTCTCCGGCTTCACTGTCTCTCCGGTTTCACTGTCTCTCCTCTCTGGGTTGACTGTCTCTCTGGGTTGACTGTCTTTCCGGCCTCACTGTCTCTCCGTGTTCACTGTCTCTCCGTGTTCACTGTCTCTCCGTGTTCACTGTCTCTCCGTGTTCACTGTCTCTCCGGATTCACTGTCTCTCTGGGTTCACTGTCTCTCCGGCTTCACTGTCCCTTGGTTGCTTGTCTCTCCGGATTCACTGTCTCCGGGTTCACTGTCTCTCCGGGTTCACTGTCTCTCCGGGTTCACTGTCTCTCCGGGCTCACTGTCTCTCCGGGCTCACTGTCTCTCCGGGCTCACTGTCTCTCCGTGTTCACTGTCTCTCTGGGTTCACTGTCTCTCTGTGTTTAATGTCTCTCCGTGATCACTGTCTTTCCGGGCTCACTGTCTCTCCGGATTCACTGTCTCTCCTGGTCCACTCTCTCTCTGGGTCCACTGTCTCTCCGGCTTCACTGTCTCTCCGGGTTCACTGTCTCTCCGGATTCACTGTCTCTGGGATCACTGTCTCTCCTGGATTACTGTCTGTCCGGGTTCACTGTCTCTCCGGGTTCACTGTCTCTCTGGGTTCACTGTCTCTGGGTTCACTGTCTCTGTGTCCACTGTCTCTCCTGGTTCACTGTCTCTGCGGGTTCACAGTCTCCCCGGATTCACTGTTTCTCCGGGTTCACTGTCTCTCCGGCTTCACTGTCTCTGGGTTTACTGTCTCTCCGGGCTCACTGTCTCTCCGGGCTCACTGTCTCTCCGGGCTCACTGTCTCTCCGGGATCACTGTCTCTCCGGGATCACTGTCTCTCCGGGATCACTGTCTCTCCGGGATCACTGTCTCTCCGGCATCACTGTCTCTCCGGGTTCACTGGCTCTCCGGGTTCACTGGCTCTCCGGGTTCACTGTCTCTCCGGATTCACTGTCTCTGGGTTCACTGTCTCTCCGGGTTTACTGCCTCTCCGGGTTCGCTGTTCATCCGGGTTCTCTGTCTCTCCGGCTTCACTGTCTCTGGGTTTACTGTCTCTCCGGGCTCACTGTCTCTCCGGGCTCACTGTCTCTCCGGGCTCACTGTCTCTCCGGTTCACTGTCTCTCCGGTTCACTGTCTCTCTGGGTTGACTGTCTCTCCGGATTCACTGTCTCTGGGTTCACGGTTTCTCCGAGTTCACTGTCTCTCCGGCTTCACTGTCTCTCCGGGTTCACTGTCTCACCGGATTCCTTGTCTCTGGGTTCACTCTCTCTCCGGGTTTAATGTCTCTCCGGGTTCACAGTCTCTCCGGATTTACTGTCTCTCCGGGCTCACTGTCTCTCCGGGCTCACTGTCTCTCCGGGCTCACTGTCTCTCCGGGCTCACTGTCTCTCCGGGCTCACTGTCTCTCCGGGCTCACTGTCTCTCCGGGCTCACTGTCTCTCCGGGCTCACTGTCTCTCCGGGCTCACTGTCTCTCCGGGATCACTGTCTCTCCGGGATCACTGTCTCTCCGGGTTCACTGTCTCTCCGGGTTCACTGTCTCTCCGGGTTCACTGTCTCACCGGATTCCTTGTCTCTGGGTTCACTCTCTCTCTCCGGGTTTAATGTCTCTCCGGGTTCACAGTCTCTCCGGATTTACTGTCTCTCCGGATTCACTGTCTCTCCGGATTCACAGTCTCTCCGGATTCACAGTCTCTCCGGATTCACTGTCTCTCCGGGTTCACTGTGTCTCCGGGTTCACTGTCTCTCCTCTCTGGGTTCACTGTCTCTCTGGGTTGACTGTCTTTCTGGCCTCACTGTCCCTCCGTGTTTACTGTCTCTCCGGGTTCACTGTCTCTCCGGGTTCACTGTCTCTCCGGGTTCACTGTCTCTCCGGGTTCACTGTCTCTCCGGGTTCACTGTCTCTCCGGGTTCACTGTCTCTCCGGGTTCACTGTCTCTCCGGGTTCACTGTCTCTCCGGGTTCACTGTCTCTCCGGGTTCACTGTCTCTCCGGGCTCACTGTCTCTCCGGGCTCACTGTCTCTCCGGTTCACTGTCTCTCTGGGTTGACTGTCTCTCTGGGTTGACTGTCTCTCCGGATTCACTGTCTCTGGGTTCACTGTTTCTCCGAGTTCACTGTCTCTCCGGCTTCACTGTCTCTCCGGGTTCACTGTCTTACCGGATTCCTTGTCTCTGGGTTCACTCTCTCTCCGGGTTTAATGTCTCTCCGGGTTCACAGTCTCTCCGGATTTACTGTCTCTCCGGATTCACTGTCTCTCCGGATTCACTGTCTCTCCGGATTCACTGTCTCTCCGGATTCACTGTCTCTCCGGGTTCACTGTGTCTCCGGGTTCACTGTCTCTCCTCTCTGGGTTCACTGTCTCTCTGGGTTGACTGTCTTTCTGGCCTCACTGTCCCTCCGTGTTCACTGTCTCTCTGGGTTCACTGTCTCTCTGTGTTTACTGTCTCTCCGGGTTCACTGTCTCTCCGGGTTCACTGTCTCTCCGGGTTCACTGTCTCTCCGGGTTCACTGTCTCTCCGGGTTCACTGTCTCTCCGGGTTCACTGTCTCTCCGGGTTCACTGTCTCTCCGGGTTCACGGTCTCTCCGGGTTCACTGTCTCTCCGGGTTCACGGTCTCTCCGGGTTCACGGTCTCTCCGGGTTCACGGTCTCTCCCGGTTCACGGTCTCTCCGGGTTCACGGTCTCTCCGGGTTCACGGTCTCTCCGGGTTCACGGTCTCTCCGGGTTCACGGTCTCTCCCGGTTCACGGTCTCTCCGGGTTCACGGTCTCTCCGGGTTCACGGTCTCTCCGGGATCACGGTCTCTACGGGTTCACGGTCTCTCCGGGTTCACGGTCTCTCCGGGTTCACGGTCTCTCCGGGTTCACTGTCTCTCCGGGTTCACTGTCTCTCCGGGTTCACTGTCTCTCCGGATTCACTGTCTCTGTGTTCACTGTTTCTCCGAGTTCACTGTCTCTCTGGGTTCACTGTCTCTCCGGCTTCACTGTCTCTGGGTTGACTGTCTCTCCGGATTCACTGTCCCTCCGGATTCACTGTCTCTCTGGGCTCCCTGTCTTTCCGGGCTCACTGTCTCACCGTGTTCACTGTCTCTCTGGGTTCACTGTCTCTCTGTGTTTACTGTCTCTCTGGGCTCCCTGTCTTTCCGGGCTCACTGTCTCACCGTGTTCACTGTCTCCCTGGGTTCACTGTCTCTCTGTGTTTACTGTCTCTCCGTGATCACTGTCTCTCTGAGTTCACCGTCTCTACGGGTTCAATGTCTCTCTGTGTTTACTGTCTCTCCGTGTTCACTGTCTCTCCGTGTTCACTGTCTCTCCGTGTTCACTGTCTCTCCGTGTTCACTGTCTCTCCGGGTTCACTGTCTCTTCGGGTTCAATGTCTCTCTGGGTTCACTGTCTCTGGGTTCACTCTCTCTCTGGGTTCACTGTCTCTCTGGGATTTCACTGTCACTCCGGGTTCACTGTCTCTGGGTTTACTGTCTCTCCGGGTTCACTGTCTCTCCGGGTCCACTGTCTCTCCGGGTTCACTGTCTCTTCTGGTTCAATGTCTCTCTGGGTTCACTCTCTCTCTGGGTTCACTGTCTCTCTGGGATTTCACTGTCACTCCGGGTTCACTGTCTCTGGGTTTCCTGTCTCTCCAGGATCACTGTCTCTCTGGCTTCACTCTCTCTCCGTGTTCACTGTTTCTCCGAGTTCACTGTCTCTCCGGCTTCATTGTCTCTCCGGCTTCACTGTCTCTCCGGCTTCACTGTCTCTCCGGATTCACTGTCTATGGGTTCACTGTCTCTCCGGGTTCACTGTCTCTCCGGGTTCACTGTCTCTCTGGGATTTCACTGTCTCTCCGGGTTCACTGTCTCTCCGGGTTCACTGTCTCTCCGGGTTCATTGTCTCTCCGCGTTCACTATCTCTCCGGGTTCATTGTCTCTCCGGGTTCACTGTCACTCCGGGTTCACTGTCACTCCGGGTTCACTGTCACTCCGGGTTCACTGTCACTCCGGGTTCACTGTCACTCCGGGTTCACTGACTCTCCGGGTTCACTGTCTCTCCGGGTTCACTGTCTCTCCGGGCTCACTGTCTCTCCGGGCTCACTGTCTCTCCGGGCTCATTGTCTCTCCGGGCTCACTGTCTCTCCGGGCTCACTGTCTCTCCGGGCTCACTGTCTCTCCGGGCTCACTGTCTCTCCGGGCTCACTGTCTCTCCGGGATCACTGTCTCTCCGGGATCACTGTCTCTCCGGGTTCACTGTCTCTCCGGGTTCACTGTCTCTCCGGGTTCACTGTCTCTCCGGATTCACTGTCTCTGGGTTCACTGTCTCTCTGGGATTTCACTGTCACTCCGGGTTCACTGTCTCTGGGTTTACTGTCTCTCCGGGTTCACTGTCTCTCCGGGTCCACTGTCTCTCCGGGTTCACTGTCTCTTGTGGTTCAATGTCTCTCTGGGTTCACTCTCTCTCTGGGTTCACTGTCTCTCTGGGATTTCACTGTCACTCCGGGTTCACTGTCTCTGGGTTTCCTGTCTCTCCGGGTTCACTGTCTCTCCGGGTTCACTGTCTCTCCGGGTTCACTGTCTCTCCAGGATCACTGTCTCTCTGGCTTCACTCTCTCTCCGTGTTCACTGTTTCTCCGAGTTCACTGTCTCTCCGGCTTCATTGTCTCTCCGGCTTCACTGTCTCTCCGGCTTCACTGTCTCTCCGGATTCACTGTCTATGGGTTCACTGTCTCTCCGGGTTCACTGTCTCTCCGGGTTCACTGTCTCTCTGGGATTTCACTGTCTCTCCGGGTTCACTGTCTCTCCGGGTTCACTGTCTCTCCGGGTTCACTGTCTCTCCGCGTTCACTATCTCTCCGGGTTCATTGTCTCTCCGGGTTCACTGTCACTCCGGGTTCACTGTCACTCCGGGTTCACTGTCACTCCGGGTTCACTGTCACTCCGGGTTCACTGTCACTCCGGGTTCACTGTCACTCCGGGTTCACTGACTCTCCGGGTTCACTGTCTCTCCGGGTTCACTGTCTCTCCGGGCTCACTGTCTCTCCGGGCTCACTGTCTCTCCGGGCTCACTGTCTCTCCGGGCTCACTGTCTCTCCGGGCTCACTGTCTCTCCGGGCTCACTGTCTCTCCGGGCTCACTGTCTATCCGGGCTCACTGTCTCTCCGGGATCACTGTCTCTCCGGGATCACTGTCTCTCCGGGTTCACTGTCTCTCCGGGTTCACTGTCTCTCCGGGTTCACTGTCTCTCCGGATTCACTGTCTCTGGGTTCACTGTCTCTCCGGGTTTACTGCCTCTCCGGGTTCGCTGTTCCTCCGGGTTCTCTGTCTCTCCGGCTTCACTGTCTCTGGGTTTACTGTCTCTCCGGGCTCACTGTCTCTCCGGGATCACTGTCTCTCCGGGCTCACTGTCTCTCCGGGCTCACTGTCTCTCCGGGCTCACTGTCTCTCCGGGTTCACTGTCTCTCCGGTTCACTGTCTCTCCGGTTCACTGTCTCTCTGGGTTGACTGTCTCTCCGGATTCACTGTCTCTGGGTTCACTGTTTCTCCGAGTTCACTGTCTCTCCGGCTTCACTGTCTCTCCGGGTTCACTGTCTCACCGGATTCCTTGTCTCTGGGTTCACTCTCTCTCCGGGTTTAATGTCTCTCCGGGTTCACAGTCTCTCCGGATTTACTGTCTCTCCGGATTCACTGTCTCTCCGGATTCACTGTCTCTCCGGATTCACAGTCTCTCCGGATTCACAGTCTCTCCGGATTCACTGTCTCTCCGGGTTCACTGTGTCTCCGGGTTCACTGTCTCTCCTCTCTGGGTTCACTGTCTCTCTGGGTTGACTGTCTTTCTGGCCTCACTGTCCCTCCGTGTTCACTGTCTCTCTGGGTTCACTGTCTCTCTGGGTTCACTGTCTCTCTGTGTTTACTGTCTCTCTGTGTTTACTGTCTCTCCGGGTTCACTGTCTCTCCGGGTTCACTGTCTCTCCGGGTTCACTGTCTCTCCGGGTTCACTGTCTCTCCGGGTTCACTGTCTCTCCGGGTTCACTGTCTCTCCGGGTTCACTGTCTCTCCGGGTTCACTGTGTCTCCGGGTTCACTGTCTCTCCTCTCTGGCCTCACTGTCCCTCCGTGTTCACTGTCTCTCTGGGTTCACTGTCTCTCTGTGTTTACTGTCTCTCCGGGTTCACTGTCTCTCCGGGTTCACTGTCTCTCCGGGTTCACTGTCTCTCCGGGTTCACTGTCTCTCCGGGTTCACTGTCTCTCCGGGTTCACGGTCTCTCCGGGTTCACGGTCTCTCCGGGTTCACGGTCTCTCCGGGTTCACGGTCTCTCCGGGTTCACTGTCTCTCCGGGTTCACTGTCTCTCCGGGTTCACTGTCTCTCCGGATTCACTGTCTCTGTGTTCACTGTTTCTCCGAGTTCACTGTCTCTCTGGGTTCACTGTCTCTCCGGCTTCACTGTCTCTGGGTTGACTGTCTCTCCGGATTCACTGTC
Source organism: Scyliorhinus torazame (assembly GCF_047496885.1). Classification (NCBI taxonomy): domain Eukaryota; kingdom Metazoa; phylum Chordata; class Chondrichthyes; order Carcharhiniformes; family Scyliorhinidae; genus Scyliorhinus; species Scyliorhinus torazame. Next base: position 24,367,887 of record NC_092722.1, read on the forward strand.
TCTCCGGATTCACTGTCTCTCCGGATTCACTGTCTCTCCGGGTTCACTGTCTCTCTGGGCTCCCTGTCTTTCCGGGCTCACTGTCTCACCGTGTTCACTGTCTCTCTGGGTTCACTGTCTCTCTGTGTTTACTGTCTCTCCGTGATCACTGTCTCTCCGGGTTCACTGTCTCTCGAGATTCACTGACTCTCTGGAGGTTCACTGTCTCTCGGGGCTCACTGTCTCTCTGGGTTCACCGTCTCTCCGTATTCACTGCCTCTCCCGATTCACCGCCTCTCCGGGTTGACTGTCTCTCCTCGTTCACTGTCTCTCCGGGTTCACTGTCTCTCCGGGTTCACTGTCTCTCCGGGTTCACTGTCCCTCTGGGTTCACTGTCTCTCTGGCTTCACTGTCTCTCTGGAGTTTAACTGTCTCTCCGGGTTCACTGTCTCTCCAGGTTCTCTGTTTCTCTGGGTTCACTCTCTTTCCGTGTTCACTGTCTCTCCGGGCTCACTGTCTCTCTGGGTTCACTCTCTGTCCGAGTTCACTGTCTCTCTGCGTTCACTGTCTCTCCGGGTTCATTGTTTCTCCGGGTTCACTGTCTCTCTGGGCTCAGTGTCTCGCTGGGTTCACTGTCTCTCCGGGTTCACTGTCTCTCCGTGTTCACTGTCTCTCCGTGTTCACTGTCTCTCCGGGTTCACTGTCTCTCCGGGTTCACTGTCTCTCCGGGTTCACTGTCTCTCCGGGTTCACTGTCTCTCCGGGTTCACTGTCTCTCCGGGTTCACTGCCTCTCCGGGTTCACTGCCTCTCCGGGTTCACTGCCTCTCTGGGTTCACTGTCTTTCTGGGTTCTCTGTCTCTCCGGCTTCATTTTCTATCCGGGTTCACTGTCTCTCCCGCTTCACTGCCACTCCGGGTTCACTCTCTCTGGGTTCACTATCTCTCCAGGTTCACTGTCTCTCTGCGTTCACTGTCTCTCCGGGTTCATTGTTTCTCCGGGTTCACTGTCTCTCTGGGCTCAGTGTCTCCCTGGGTTCACTGTCTCTCTGGGCTCAGTGTCTCGCTGGGTTCACTGTCTCTCTGGGTTCACTGTCTCTCCGGGTTCACTGTCTCTCCGTGTTCACTATCTCTCCGGGTTCACTGTCTCTCCGGGTTCACTGTCTCTCGGGGTTCACTGTCTCTGGGTTCACTGTCTCTGGGTTCACTGTCTCTCCGGGTTCACTGTCTCTCTGGGATTTCACTGTCTCTCCGGGTTCACTGTCTCTCCGGGTTCATTGTCTCTCCGCGTTCACTATCTCTCCGGGTTCACTATCTCTCCAGGTTCACTGTCTCTCTGGGTTCACTGTCTCTGGGTTCACTCTCTCTCTGGGTTCACTGTCTCTCTGGGATTTCACTGTCACTCCGGGTTCACTGTCTCTGGGTTTACTATCTCTCCGGGTTCACTGTCTCTCCGGGTTCACTGTCTCTCCGGGTTCACTGTCTCTCCGGCTTCACTGTCTCTCCGGCTTCACTGTCTCTCCGGATTCACTGTCTATGGGTTCACTGTCTCTCCGGGTTCACTGTCTCTCCGGGTTCACTGTCTCTCCGGGTTCACTGTCTCTCTGGGTTCACTGTCTCTCCGGGTTCACTGCCTCTCCGGCTTCACTGTCTCTCCGGGTTCACTGTCTCTCCGGATTCACTGTCTCTGGGTTCACTGTCTCTCCGGGTTCACTGTCTCTCCGGGCACACTGTCTCTCCGGGCTCACTGTCTCTCCGGGTTCACTGTCTCTCCGGGTTTCCTGTCTCTCCGTGTTCACTGTCTCTCCGGGTTCACTGTCTCTCTGGCTTCACTGTCTCTCCGGCTCCAGTGTCTCTGGGTTGACTGTCTCTCCGGATTCACTGTCTCTCCGGGTTCACGGTCTCCGGGTTCACGGTCTCTGGGTTCACTGTCTCTCTGGGTTCACTGTCTCTCTGGGTTCACTGTCTCTCTGGGTTCACTGTCTCTCCGGGTTCACGGTCTCTCCGGGTTCACGGTCTCTCCGGATTCACTGTCTCTGCGTTCACTGTCTCTCCGGGTTTACTGTCTCTCCGGGTTTACTGTCTCTCCGGGTTCACTGTCTCTCCGGGTTTACTGCCTCTCCAGGTTCACTGCTTCTCCGGGTTCACTGTCTCTCCGGCTTCACTGTCTCTGGGTTTACTGTCTCTCCGGGCTCACTGTCTCTCCGGGCTCACTGTCTCTCCGGGCTCACTGTCTCTCCGGGCTCACTGTCTCTCCGGGCTCACTGTCTCTCCGGGCTCACTGTCACTCCGGGCTCACTGTCTCTCCGGGTTCACTGTCTCTCTGGGTTCAGTGTCTCTCCGGCTTCACTGTCTCTGGGTTCACTGTCTCTCCGGATTCACTGTCTCTGGGTTCACTGTCTCTCCGGGTTCACTGTCTCTCCGGGTTCACTGTCTCTCCGGGTTCACTGTCTCTCTGGGTTCACTGTCTCTCCGGCTTCACTGTCTCTGGGTTGCCTGTCTCTCCGGATTCACTGTCTCCGGATTCACTGTCTCCGGATTCACTGTCTCCCGGTTCACTGTCTCTCCCGGTTCACTGTCTCTCCCGGTTCACTGTCTCTCCCGGTTCACTGTCTCTCCGGCTTCACTGTCTCTCCGTGATCCCTGTCTCTCTGTGTTTACTGTCTCTCCGTGATCACTGTCTCTCCGCGATCACTGTCTCTCCGGGTTCACTGTCTCTCCAGATTCACTGATTCTCTGGAGGTTCATTGTCTCTCGGGGCTCACTGTCTCTCCGGGTTCACCGTCTCTCCGGGTTCACTGTCTCTCTGTGTTTACTGTCTCTCCGTGATCACTGTCTCTCCGCGATCACTGTCTCTCCGGGTTCACTGTCTGTCCAGATTCACTGACTCTCTGGAGGTTCACTGTCTCTCGGGGCTCACTGTCTCTCTGGGTTCACCGTCTCTCCGGGTTCAATGTCTCTCTGTGTTTACTGTCTCTCCGGATTCACTGTCTCTCCGGGTTCACTGTCTCTCCTCTCTGGGTTAACTGTCTCTCTGGGTTGACTGTCTTTCCGGGCTCACTGTCTCTACATGTTCACTGTCTCTCTGGGTTCACCGTCTCTCCAGATTCACTGATTCTCTGGAGGTTCACTGTCCCTCGGGGCTCACTGTCTCTCCGGGTTCACCGTCTCTCCGGGTTCACTGTCTCTCCGGGTTCACTGTCTCCCTGGAGTTTAACTGTCTCTCCGGGTTCACTGTCTCTCCGGGTTCACTGTCTCTCCGGGTTCACTGTCTCTCCGGGTTCACTGTCTCTCCGGGTTCACTGTCTCTCCGGGTTCACTGTCTCTCCGGGTTCACTGTCTCTCCGGGTTCACTGTCTCTCTGGGTTCACTGTCTCTCCGGCTTCACTGTCTCTGGGTTGACTGTCTCTCCGGATTTACTGTCTCTGGGTTCACTGTCTCTCCGGGTTTACTGTCTCTCCGGGTTTACTGTCTCTCCGGGCTCACTGTCTCTCCGGGTTCACTGTCTCTCTGGGTTCACGGTCTCTCCGGCTTCACTGTCTCTCCGGGTTCACTGTCTCTCCGGCTTCACTGTCTCTGGGTTCACTGTCTCTCCGGGTTTACTGTCTCTCCGGGCTCACTGTCTCTCCGGGTTCACTGTCTCTCTGGGTTCACGGTCTCTCCGGCTTCACTGTCTCTCCGGCTTCACTGTCTCTCCGGGTTCACTGTCTCTCTGGGTTCACGGTCTCTCCGGGTTCACTGTCTCTCCGGGTTCACTGTCTCTCTGGGTTCACTGTCTCTCCGGCTTCACTGTCTCTGGGTTGCCTGTCTCTCCGGGTTTACTGTCTCTGGGTTCACTGTCTCTCCGGGTTTACTGCCTCTCCGGGTTCGCTGTTTCACCGGGTTCACTGTCTCTGGTTTTACTGTCTCCCCGGGCTCACTGTCTCTCCGGGTTCACTGTCTCTCCGGTTCACTGTCTCCCTGGGTTCACAGTCTGTCCGGTTTCACTGTCTCTCTGGGTTCACTGTCTCTCTGGGTTCACTGCCCCTGCGTTCACTGTCTCGCCAGGTTCACTCTCTCTCTGGGTTCACTCTCTCTCTGGGTTCACTCTCTCTCTGGGTTCACTCTCTCTCTGGGTTCACTGTCTCTCCAGATTCACTGATTCTCTGGAGGTTCATTGTCTCTCGGGGCTCACCGTCTCTCCGGGTTCACCGTCTCTCCGGGTTCACTGTCTCTCTGTGTTTACTGTCTCTCCGTGATCACTGTCTCTCCGCGATCACTGTCTCTCCGGGTTCACTGTCTGTCCAGATTCACTGACTCTCTGGAGGTTCACTGTCTCTCGGGGCTCACTGTCTCTCTGGGTTCACCGTCTCTCCGTGTTCAATGTCTCTCTGTGTTTACTGTCTCTCCGGATTCACTGTCTCTCCGGGTTCACTGTCTCTCCTCTCTGGGTTAACTGTCTCTCTGGGTTGACTGTCTTTCAGGGCTCACTGTCTCTACATGTTCACTGTCTCTCTGGGTTCACCGTCTCTCCAGATTCACTGATTCTCTGGAGATTCACTGTCCCTCGGGGCTCACTGTCTCTCCGGGTTCACCGTCTCTCCGGGTTCACTATCTCTCCGGGTTCACTGTCTCCCTGGAGTTTAACTGTCTCTCCGGGTTCACTGTCTCTCCATGTTCACTGTCTCTCCGGGTTCACTGTCTCTCCGGGTTCACTGTCTCTCCGGGTTCACTGTCTCTCCGGGTTCACTGTCTCTCCGGGTTCACTGTCTCTCCGGGTTCACTGTCTCTCCGGGTTCACTGTCTCTCCGGGTTCACTGTCTCTCCGGGTTCACTGTCTCTCTGGGTTCACTGTCTCTCCGGCTTCACTGTCTCTGGGTTGACTGTCTCTCCGGATTTACTGTCTCCGGCTTCACTGTCTCTGGTTTTACTGTCTCCCCGGGCTCACTGCCTCTCCGGGTTCACTGTCTCTCCGGTTCACTGTCTCCCTGGGTTCACAGTCTGTCCGGTTTCACTGTCTCTCTGGGTTCACTGTCTCTCTGGGTTCACTGTCCCTGCGTTCACTGTCTCGCCAGGTTCACTCTCTCTCTGGGTTCACTCTCTCTCTGGGTTCACTCTCTTTCTGGGTTCACTCTCTCTCTGGGTTCACTCTCTCTCTGGGTTCACTGTCTCTCCGGCTTCACTGTCTCTGGGTTCACTGTCTCTCCGGGATTACTGTCTCTCCGGGATTACTGTCTCTCCGGGATTACTGTCTCTCCGGGTTCACTGTCTCTCCGGGTTCACTGTCTCTCCGGGTTCCCTGTCTCTCCGGGTTCCCTGTCTCTCCGGATTCACTGTCTCTCCGGGTTCACTGTCTCTCCGGGTTCACTGTCTCTCCGGGTTCACTGTCTCTCCGGGTTCACTGTCTCTCCGGCTTCACTGTCTCTCCGGCTTCACTGTCTCTCCGGCTTCACTGTCTCTGGGTTCACTGTCTCTCCGGGATTACTGTCTCTCCGGGATTACTGTCTCTCCGGGATTACTGTCTCTCCGGGATTACTGTCTCTCCGGGATTACTGTCTCTCCGGGATCACTGTCTCTCCGGGTTCACTGTCTCTCCGGGTTCACTGTCTGTCAGGATTCACTGTCTCTCCGGGTTCACTGTCTCTCCGGGTTCACAGTCTGTCAGGATTCACTGTCTCTCCGGGTTCACTGTCTCTCTGGGTTCACTGTCTCTGGGTTCACTGTGTCTGTGTTCTACTGTCTCTCCAGGTTCACAGTCTCTCCGGGTTCACAGTCTCTCCGGGCTCACTGTCTCTCCGGGCTCACTGTCTTTCCGGGCTCACTGTCTTTCCGGGCTCACTGTCTCACCGTGTTCACTGTCTCTCTGGGTTCACTGTCTCTCCGAGTTCACTGTCACTCCGGGTTCACAGTCTCTCCGGGTTCACTGCCTCTCCGGGGTCACTGCCTCTCCGGGGTCACTGCCTCTCCGGGTTCACCGTCTCTCCGGATTCACTGTCTCTCCGGGTTCACTGTCTCTCTGGGTTCACTGTCTCAGGGTTCACTGTGTCGGTGTTCACTGTCTCTCCAGGTTCACTGTCTCTCCGGGTTCACAGTCTCTCAGGATTCACTGTCTCTCCGGGTTCACTGTCTCTCTGGGTTCACTGTCTCTCCGTGATCACTGTCTCTCCGTGATCACTGTCTCTCCGGGTTCACTGTCTCTCGAGATTCACTGACTATCTGGAGGTTCATTGTCTCTCGGGGCTCACTGTCTCTCCGGGCTCACTGTCTCTCCGGGTTCACTGTCTCTCCGGGTTCACTGTCTCTCCGGGTTCACTGTCTCTCTGGGTTCACTGTCACTCCGGGTTCACTGTCACTCCGGGTTCACTGACTCTCCGGGTTCACTGTCTCTCCGGGTTCACTGTCTCTCCGGGTTCACTGTCTCTCCGGGTTCACTGTCTCTCCGGGTTCACTGTCTCTCCGGGTTCACTGTCTCTCCGGGTTCACTGTCTCTCCGGGTTCACTGTCTCTCTGGGTTCACTGTCTCTCTGGGTTCACTGTCTCTCCGGGTTCACTGTCTCTCCGGGTTCACTGTCTCTCCGGATTCACTGCCTCTCCGGATTCACTGTCTTTCCGGGTTCACTGTCTCTCCGGGTTCACTGTCTCTCCGGGTTCACTGTCTCTCCGGGTTCACTGTCTCTCCGGGTTCACTGTCTCTCCGGGTTCACTGTCTCTCCGGGTTCACTGTCTCTCCGGGTTCACTGTCTCTCCGGGTTCACAGTCTCTCCGGGTTCACTGTCTCTCCGGGTTCACTGTCTCTCCGGGTTCACTGTCTCTCCGAGTTCACTATCCCTCCAGTTTCACTGTCTCTCCGGGTTCACTGTCTCTCTGGGTTCACTGTCTCTCTGGGTTCACTGTCACTCTGGGTTCACTATCTCTGGGTTCACTGTCTCCCCAGGTTCACTGTCTCTCGGAGCTCACTCTCTCTCTCGGTCCACTGTCTCTCCGGCATCACTGTCTCTCCGGCATCACTGTCTCTCCGGCATCACTGTCTCTCCGGCATCACTGTCTCTCCGGGTTCACTGTCTCTCCGGGTGCACTGTCTCCCCGGATTCACTGTCTCTGGGTTCACTGTCTCTACTGGATTACTGTCTGTCCGGGTTCACTGTCTCTCCGGGTTCACTGCCTCTCTGGGTTCACTGTCTCTGGGTTCACTGTCTCTGTACACTGTCTCTCCGGGTTTACTGTCTCTCCGGGTTCACTGTCTCTCTGGGTTGACTGTCTCTGGGTTCACTGTCTCTGGGTTCACTGTCACTCCGGGTTTACTGTCTCTCCGGGTTTACTGTCTCTCTGGGTTGACTGTCTCTCTGGGTTGACTGTCTCTCTGGGTTGACTGTCTCTCTGGGTTGACTGTCTCTCTGGGTTGACTGTCTCTCTGGGTTGACTGTCTCTCTGGGTTGACTGTCTCTCTGGGTTCACTGTCACTCTGGGTTCACTGTCTCCCCAGGTTCACTGTCTCTCGGAGCTCACTCTCTCTCTGGCTCCACTGTCTCTCCGGCATCACTGTCTTTCCGGATTCACTGTCTCTGGGTTCACTGTCTCTCCGGGTTTACTGTCTCTCCGGGCTCACTGTCTCTCCGGGTTCACTGTCACTCCGGGTTCACTGTCTCTCCGGATTCACTGTCTCTGGGATCACTGTCTCTCCTGGATTACTGTCTGTCCGGGTTCACTGTCTCTCCGGGTTCACTGTCTCTCTGGGTTCACTGTCTCTGGGTTCACTGTCTCTGTGTCCACTGTCTCTGTGTCCACTGTCTCTCCAGGTTCACTGTCTCTGCGGGTTCACAGTCTCTCCGGCTTCACTGTCACTCCGGGTTCACTGTCTCTCCGGATTCACTGTCTCTGGGATCACTGTCTCTCCTGGATTACTGTCTGTCCGGGTACACTGTCTCTCCGGGTTCACTGTCTCTCCGGGTTCACTGTCTCTCCGGGTACACTGTCTCTCCGGGTTCACTGTCTCTCCAGGTTCACTGTCTCTGCGGGTTCACAGTCTCTCCGGATTCACTGTCTCTCCGGGATCACTGTCACTCTGGGTTCACTATCTCTGGGTTCACTGTCTCCCCAGGTTCACTGTCTCTCGGAGTTCACTCTCTCTCTGGGTCCACTGTCTCTCCGGCTTCACTGTCTCTCCGGGTTCACTGTCTCTCCGGGTTCACTGTCTCCCTGGATTCACTGTCTCTGGGTTCACTGTCTCTCCTGGATTACTGTCTGTCCGGGTTCACTGTCTCTCCGGGTTCACTGCCTCTCTGGGTTCACTGTCTCTGGGTTCACTGTCTCTGTGTACACTGTCTCTCCGTGTTTACTGTCTCTCCGGGTTCACTGTCTCTCTGGGTTGACTGTCTCTCCGGATTCACTGTCTCTGGTTTCACTGTCTCTGGGTTCACTGTCTCTGGGTTCACTGTCTCTCCGGGTTCACTGTCTCTCCGGGTTCACTGTCTCTCCGGGTTCACTGTCTCTCTGGGTTCACTGTCTCTGGGTTCACTGTGTCTGTGTTCACTGTCTCTCCGGGTTCACAGTCTCTCCGGGTTCACAGTCTCTCCGGGTTCACAGTCTCTCCGGATTCACTGTCTCTCCGGGTTCACTGTCTCTCCTCTCTGGGTTGACTGTCTCTCTGGGTTGACTGTCTTTCCGGGCTCACTGTCTCTCCGTGTTCACTGTCTCTCCGTGTTCACTGTCTCTCCGGATTCACTGTCTCTCTGGGTTCACTGTCTCTCTGGGTTCACTGTGTCTCCGGCTTCACTGTCCCTGGGTTGCTTGTCTCTCTGTGTTTACTGTCTCTCCGTGATCACTGTCTCTCCGGGCTCACTGTCTTTCCAGGCTCACTGTCTCTCCGGATTCACTGTCTCTCCGGGTCCACTGTCTCTCTGGGTTCACTGTCACTCTGGGTTCACTGTCACTCTGGGTTCACTGTCTCTGGGTTCACTGTCTCTCCAGGTTCACTGTCTCTCGGAGCTCACTCTCTCTCTGGGTCCACTGTCTCTCCGGCTTCACTGTCACTCCGGGTTCACTGTCTCTCCGGATTCACTGTCTCTGGGATCACTGTCTCTCCTGGATTACTGTCTGTCCGGGTTCACTGTCTCTCCAGGTTCACTGTCTCTCTGGGTTCACTGTCTCTGGGTTCACTGTCTCTGGGTTCACTGTCTCTGTGTCCACTGTCTCTCCAGGTTCACTGTCTCTGCGGGTTCACAGTCTCTCCGGCTTCACTGTCACTCCAGGTTCACTGTCTCTCCGTATTCACTGTCTCTGGGATCACTGTCTCTCCTGGATTACTGTCTGTCCGGGTTCACTGTCTCTCCGGGTTCACTGTCTCTCTGGGTTCACTGTCTCTGGGTTCACTGTCTCTGTGTTCACTGTCTCTCCAGGTTCACTGTCTCTCCAGGTTCACTGTCTCTCCAGGTTCACTGTCTCTCCAGGTTCACTGTCTCTGCGGGTTCACAGTCTCTCCGGATTCACTGTCTCTCCGGGATCACTGTCTCTCCGGGATCACTGTCACTCTGGGTTCACTATCTCTGGGTTCACTGTCTCCCCAGGTTCACTGTCTCTCGGAGCTCACTCTCTCTCTGGGTCCACTGTCTCTCCGGCTTCACTGTCTCCCCGGATTCACTGTCTCTGGGTTCACTGTCTCTCCTGGATTACTGTCTGTCCGGGTTCACTGTCTCTCTGGGTTCACTGTCTCTGGGTTCACTGTCTCTGTGTTCACTGTCTTTCCAGGTTCACTGTCTCTGCGGGTTCACAGTCTCTCCGGATTCACTGTTTCTCCGGGTTCACTGTCTCTCCGGCTTCACTGTCTCTGGGTTTACTGTCTCTCCGGGCTCACTGTCTCTCCGGGCTCACTGTCTCTCCGGGATCACTGTCTCTCCGGGATCACTGTCTCTCCGGGTTCACTGTCTCTCCGGGTTCACTGTCTCTCCGGGTTCACTGTCTCTCCGGCTTCACTGTCTCCGGGTTCACTGTCTCTCCGGATTCACTGTCTCTGGGTTCACTGTCTCTCCGGGTTTACTGTCCCTCCGGGTTCACTGTCTCTCCGGGTTCACTGTCTCTCCCCTTTCACCCTCTCTCCGGGTTCACTGTCTCTCTGGGTTCACTGTCTCTCCGGATTCACTGTCTCTGTGTTCACTGTTTCTCCGAGTTCACTGTCTCTCCGGCTTCACTGTCTCTCCGGCTTCACTGTCTCTCGGGGTTCACTGTCTCTCCGGATTTACTGTCTCTGGGTTCTCTGTCTCTCCGGGTTTACTGTCCCTCCGGGTTTACTGTCCCTCCGGGTTCACTGTCTCTCCGGGTTCACTGTCTGTCTGGGTTCACTGTCTCTCCAGCTTCACTGTTTCTGGGTTGCCTGCCTCTCCGGATTCACTGCCTCTCCGGGTTCACTGTCTCTCAGGGTTCACTGTCTCTCCGGGTTCACTGTCTCTCCGGGTTCACTGTCTCTCCGGGTTCACTGTCTCTCCCGGTTCACTGTCTCTCCGGGTTCACTGTCTCTCCGGGTTCACTGTCTCTCCGGGTTCACTGTCTCTCCTGGTTCACTGTCTCTCCGGATTCACTGTTTTTGGGTTCACTGTCTCTCCGGGATTACTGTCTCTCCGGGTTCACTGTCTCTCCGGGTTCACTGTCTCTCCGGGTTCACTGTCTCTCCGGGTTCACTGTCTCTCCGGGTTCACTGTCTCTCCGGGTTCACTGTCTCTCCGGGTTCACTGTCTCTCCGGGTTCACTGTCTCTCCGGGTTCACTGTCTCTCCGGCTTCACTGTCTCTCCGGGTTCACTGTCTCTCCGGGTTCACTGTCTCTCCGGGTTCACAGTCTCTCCGGGTTCACTGTCTCTCCGGGTTCACTGTCTCTCCTCTCTGGGTTGACTGTCTCTCTGGGTTGACTGTCTCTCTGGGTTGACTGTCTCTCCGTGTTCACTGTCTCTCCGTGTTCACTGTCTCTCCGTGTTCACTGTCTCTCCGTGTTCACTGTCTCTCCGTGTTCACTGTCTCTCCGTGTTCACTGTCTCTCCGTGTTCACTGTCTCTCCGTGTTCACTGTCTCTCCGGGTTCACTGTCTCTCTGGGTTCACTGTCTCTCTGGGTTCACTGTCTCTCCGGCTTCACTGTCCCTGGGTTGCTTGTCTCTCTGTGTTTACTGTCTCTCCGTGATCACTGTCTCTCCGGGCTCACTGTCTTTCCAGGCTCACCGTCTCTCCGGATTCACTGTCTCTCTGGGTTCACTGTCTCTCTGGGTTCACTGTCACTCTGGGTTCACTGTCTCTGGGTTCACTGTCTCTCCAGGTTCACTGTCTCTCGGAGCTCACTCTCTCTCTATGTCCACTGTCTCTCCGGCTTCACTGTCTCTCCGGATTCACTGTCTCTGGGATCACTGTCTCTCGTGGATTACTGTCTGTCCGGGTTCACTGTCTCTCCGGGTTCACTGTCTCTCCGGGTTCACTGTCTCTCCGGGTTCACTGTCTCTCTGGGTTCACTGTCTCTGGGTTCACTGTCTCTGTGTCCACTGTCTCTCCAGGTTCACTGTCTCTGCGGGTTCACAGTCTCTCCGACTTCACTGTCACTCCGGGTTCACTGTCTCTCCGGATTCACTGTCTCTGGGATCACTGTATCTCCTGGATTACTGTCTGTCCGGGTACACTGTCTCTCCGGGTTCACTGTCTCTCTGGGTTCACTGTCTCTGGGTTCACTGTCTCTGTGTTCACTGTCTCTCCAGGTTCACTGTCTCTGCGGGTTCACAGTCTCTCCGGATTCACTGTCTCTCCGGGATCACTGTCACTCTGGGTTCACTATCTCTGGGTTCACTGTCTCCCCAGGTTCACTGTCTCTCGGAGCTCACTCTCTCTCTGGGTCCACTGTCTTCCGGCTTCACTGTCTCTCCGGGTTCACTGTCTCTCCGGGTTCACTGTCTCCCCGGATTCACTGTCTCTGGGTTCACTGTCTCTCCTGGATTACTGTCTGTCCGGGTTCACTGTCTCTCCGGGTTCACTGCCTCTCTGGGTTCACTGTCTCTGGGTTCACTGTCTCTGTGTACACTGTCTCTCCGGGTTTACTGTCTCTCCGGGTTCACTGTCTCTCTGGGTTGACTGTCTCTCCGGATTCACTGTCTCTGGGTTCACTGTCTCTGGGTTCACTGTCTCTCCGGGTTCACTGTCTCTCCGGGTTCACTGTCTCTCTGGGTTCACTGTCTCTGGGTTCACTGTGTCTGTGTTCACTGTCTCTCCGGGTTCACTGTCTCTCCGGGTTCACAGTCTCTCCGGGTTCACAGTCTCTCCGGATTCACTGTCTCTCCGGGTTCACTGTCTCTCCTCTCTGGGTTGACTGTCTCTCTGGGTTGACTGTCTTTCCGGGCTCACTGTCTCTCCGTGTTCACTGTCTCTCCATGTTCACTGTCTCTCCGTGTTCACTGTCTCTCCGGATTCACTGTCTCTCTGGGTTCACTGTCTCTCTGGGTTCACTGTGTCTCCGGCTTCACTGTCCCTGGGTTGCTTGTCTCTCTGTGTTTACGGTCTCTCCGTGATCACTGTCTCTCCGGGCTCACTGTCTTTCCAGGCTCACTGTCTCTCCGGATTCACTGTCTCTCCGGGTCCACTGTCTCTCCAAGTTCACTGTCTCTCTGGGTTCACTGTCTCTCTGGGTTCACTGTGTCTCCGGCTTCACTGTCCCTGGGTTGCTTGTCTCTCTGTGTTTACTGTCTCTCCGTGATCACTGTCTTTCCAGGCTCACTGTCTCTCCAGGTTCACTGTCTCTCGGAGCTCACTCTCTCTCTGGGTCCACTGTCTCTCCGGCTTCACTGTCACTCCGGGTTCACTGTCTCTCCGGATTCACTGTCTCTGGGATCACTGTCTCTCCTGGATTACTGTCTGTCCGGGTTCACTGTCTCTCCGGGTTCACTGTCTCTCTGGGTTCACTGTCTCTGGGTTCACTGTCTCTGTGTTCACTGTCTCTCCAGGTTCACTGTCTCTCCAGGTTCACTGTCTCTCCAGGTTCACTGTCTCTGCGGGTTCACAGTCTCTCCGGATTCACTGTCTCTCTGGGTTCACTGTCACTCTGGGTTCACTATCTCTGGGTTCACTGTCTCCCCAGGTTCACTGTCTCTCGGAGCTCACTCTCTCTCTGGGTCCACTGCCTCTCCGGCTTCACTGTCTCTCCGGGTTCACTGTCTCCCCGGATTCACTGTCTCTGGGTTCACTGTCTCTCCTGGATTACTGTCTGTCCGGGTTCACTGTCTCTCCGGGTTCACTGCCTCGCTGGGTTCACTGTCTCTGGGTTCACTGTCTCTGTGTACACTGTCTCTCCGGGTTTACTGTCTCTCCGGGTTTACTGTCTCTCCGGGTTCACTGTCTCTCTGGGTTGACTGTCTCTCCGGATTCACTGTCTCTGGGTTCACTGTCTCTCCGGGTTTACTGTCTCTCCGGGTTCACTGTGTCTCTGGGTTGACTGTCTCTCCGAGTTCACTGTCTCTCCGGCTTCACTGTCTCCGGATTCACTGCCTCTCCGGGTTCACTGTCTCTTGGGGTTCACTGTCTCTCCGGGTTCACTGTCTCCGGATTCACTGCCTCTCCGGGTTCACTGTCTCTCCGGGTTCACTGTCTCTCCGGGTTCACTGTCTCTCCGGGTTCACTGTCTCTCCGGGTTCACTGTCTCTCCGGGTTCACTGTCTCACCGTGTTCACTGTCTCTCTGGGTTCACTGTCTCTCTGTGTTTACTGTCTCTCCGTGATCACTGTCTCTCCGGTTTCACTGTCTCTCGAGATTCACTGACTCTCTGGAGGATCACTGTCTCTCGGGGCTCACTGTCCCTCTGGGTTCACCGTCTCTCCGGGTTCAATGTCTCTCTGTGTTCACTGTCTCTCCGTGTTCACTGTCTCTCCGTGTTCACTGTCTCTCCGTGTTCACTGTCTCTCCGTGTTCACTGTCTCTCCGGGTTCACTGTCTCTCCGGGTTCACTGTCTCTCCGGGTTCACTGTCTCTCCGGGTTCACTGCCTCTCCGGGTTCCCTGTCTCTCCGGGTTCCCTGTCTCTCCGGGTTCCCTGTCTCTCCGGGCTCACTGTCTCTCCGGGCTCACTGTCTCTCCGGGCTCACTGTCTCTCCGGGTTCACTGTCTCTCCGGGTTCACTGTCTCTCCGGGTTCAATGTCTCTCCGGATTCACTGCCTCTCCCGATTCACTGCCTCTCCCGATTCACTGCCTCTCCCGATTCACTGCCTCTCCGGGTTCACTGTCTCTCCGGGTTCACTGTCTCTCCGGGTTCACTGTCTCTCCGGGTTCACTGTCTCTCCGGGTTCACTGTCTCTCCGGGTTCACTCTCTCTCTGGAGTTTAACTGTCTCTCCGGGTTCACTGTCTCTCCAGGTTCACTATCTCTCCGGGTTCACTGTCGCTCTGGGTTCACTGTCGCTCCGGGTTCAGACTCTCCGCGTTCACTGTCTCTCTGGTTTCACTGTCTCTCTGGAAGTTTACTGTCTCTCCAGGTTCACTGTCTCTCCGAGTTCACTGTCTCTCCGAGTTCACTGTCTCTCCGTGTTCACAGTCTCTCCGGGTTCACTGTCTCTCCGGGTTCACTGTCTCTCCGGGTTCACTCTCTCTCCGGGTTCACTGTCTCTCCGGGTTCACTGTCTCTCCGGGTTCACTGTCTCTCCGGGTTCACTGTCACTCCGGGTTCACTGTCTCTCCGGATTCACTGTCTCTCCTGGATTACTGTCTGTCCGGGTTCACTGTCTCTCCGGGTTCACTGTCTCTCTGGGTTCACTGTCTCTGGGTTCACTGTCTCTGTGTTCACTGTCTCTGCGGGTTCACAGTCTCTCCGGATTCACTGTTTCTCCGGGTTCACTGTCTCTCCGGATTCACTGTCTCTCCGGGTTCACTGTCTCTCCGGGTTCACCGTCTCTCCGGGTTCACCGTCTCTCCGGGTTCACCGTCTCTCCGGGTTCACCGTCTCTCCGGGTTCACTGTCTCTCCGGGTTCACCGTCTCTCCGGGTTCACCGTCTCTCCGGGTTCACCGTCTCTCCGGGTTCACCGTCTCTCCGGGTTCACTGTCTCTCCGGGTTCACCGTCTCTCCGGGTTCACCGTCTCTCCGGGTTCACCGTCTCTCCGGGTTCACTGTCTCTCCGGGTTCACTGTCTCTCTGGGTTCACTGTCTCTCCCCTTTCACTCTCTCTCCGGGTTTACTGTCTCTCTGGGTTCACTGTCTCTGTGTTCACTGTCTCTGCGGGTTCACAGTCTCTGCGGATTCACTGTTTCTCCGGGTTCACTGTCTCTCCGGCTTCACTGTCTCTGGGTTTACTGTCTCTCCGGGCTCACTGTCTCTCCGGGCTCACTGTCTCTCCGGGATCACTGTCTCTCCGGGTTCACTGTCTCTCCGGGTTCACTGTCTCTCCGGGTTCACTGTCTCTCCGGGTTCACTGTCTCTCTGGGTTCACTGTCTCTCCGGGTTCACTGTCTCCGGGTTCACTGTCTCTCCGGATTCACTGTCTCCGGGTTCACTGTCTCTCCGGGTTCACTGTCTCTCCGGGTTCACTGTCTCTCCGGGTTCACCGTCTCTCCGGGTTCACCGTCTCTCCGGGTTCACCGTCTCTCCGGGTTCACCGTCTCTCCGGGTTCACTGTCTCTCCGGGTTCACTGTCTCTCTGGGTTCACTATCTCTCCCCTTTCACTCTCTCTCCGGGTTTACTGTCTCTCCGGGTTTACTGTCTCTCCGGGTTTACTGTCTCTCCGGGTTTACTGTCTCTCCGGGTTCACTGTCTCTCCGGATTCACTGTCTCTGTGTTCACTGTTTCTCCGAGTTCACTGTCTCTCCGGCTTCACTGTCTCTCCGGCTTCACTGTCTCTCCGGCTTCACTGTCTCTCCGGGTTCACTGTCTCTCCGGATTTACTGTCTCTGGGTTCTCTGTCTCTCCGGGTTCACTGTCTCTCTGGGTTCACTATCTCTCCCCTTTCACTCTCTCTCCGGGTTTACTGTCTCTCCGGGTTTACTGTCTCTCCGGGTTCACTGTCTCTCCGGATTCACTGTCTCTGTGTTCACTGTTTCTCCGAGTTCACTGTCTCTCCGGCTTCACTGTCTCTCCGGCTTCACTGTCTCTCCGGCTTCACTGTCTCTCCGGGTTCACTGTCTCTCCGGATTTACTGTCTCTGGGTTCTCTGTCTCTCCGGGTTTACTGTCTCTCCGTGTTCACTGTCTCTCCGGTTTCACTGTCTGTCTGGGTTCACTGTCTCTCCAGCTTCACTGTCTCTGGGTTGCCTGCCTCTCCGGGTTCACTGTCTCTCAGGGTTCACTGTCTCTCCGGGTTCACTGTCTCTCCGGGTTCACTGTCTCTCTGGGTTCACTGTATCTCCGGGTTCACTGTCTCTCCGGGTTCACTGTCTCCCCGGGTTCACTGTCTCTCCGGGTTCACTGTCTCTCCGGGTTCACTGTCTCTCCGGGTTCACTGTCTCTCCGGGTTCACTGTCTCTCCGGGTTCACTGTCTCTCCTGGTTCACTGTCTCTCTGGGCTCACTGTCTCTCTGGGCTCACTGTCTCTCTGGGCTCACTGTCTCTCTGGGCTCACTGTCTCTCCGGGTTCACTGTCTCTGTGTTTACTGTCTCCCCGGGCTCACTGTCTCTCCGCGTTCACTGTCTCTCCGGTTCACTGTCTCTCTGGGTTCACAGTCTCTCCTGATTCACTGTCTCTCCGGTTTCACTGTCTCTCTGGGTTCACTGTCTCTCTGGGTTCACTGTCTCTGCGTTCACTGTCTCTCCAGGTTCACTGTCTCTCCAGGTTCACTGTCTCTCTGGGTTCACTCTCTCTCTGGGTTCACTCTCTCTCTGGGTTCACTGTCTCTCTGGGTTCACTGTCTCTCCGGTTTCACTGTATCTCCGGGTTCACTGTCTCTCCGGATTCACTGTCTTTGGGTTCACTGTCTCTCCGGGATTACTGTCTCTCCGGGATTACTGTCTCTCCGGGTTCACTGTCTCTCCGGGTTCACTGTCTCTCTGGATTCACTGTCTCTGGATTCACTGTCTCTGGGTTCACTCTCTCTGTGTTCACTGCCTGTCGAGGTTCACTGTCTCTCCGGGTTCACAGTCTCTCCGGGTTCACAGTCTCTCCGGATTCACTGTCTCTCCTCTCTGGGTTGACTGTCTCTCTGGGTTGACTGTCTCTCTGGGTTGACTGTCTTTCCGGGCTCACTGTCTCTCCGTGTTCACTGTCTCTCCGTGTTCACTGTCTCTCCGTGTTCACTGTCTCTCCGGGATTACTGTCTCTCCGGGTTCACTGTCTCTCCGGGTTCACTGTCTCTCTGGATTCACTGTCTCTGGGTTCACTGTCTCTGTGTTCACTGCTTGTCGAGGTTCACTGTCTCTCCGGGTTCACAGTCTCTCCGGGTTCACAGTCTCTCCGGATTCACTGTCTCTCCGGGTTCACTGTCTCTCCTCTCTGGGTTGACTGTCTCTCTGGGTTGACTGTCTTTCCGGGCTCACTGTCTCTCCGTGTTCACTGTCTCTCCGTGTTCACTGTCTCTCCGTGTTCACTGTCTCTCCGGATTCACTGTCTCTCTGGGTTCACTGTCTCTCTGGGTTCACTGTCTCTCCGGCTTCACTGTCCCTGGGTTGCTTGTCTCTCTGTGTTTACTGTCTCTCCGTGATCACTGTCTCTCCGGGCTCACTGTCTTTCCAGGCTCACTGTCTCTCCGGATTGACTGTCTCTCCGGGTCCACTGTCTCTCTGGGTTCACTGTCACTCTGGGTTCACTGTCACTCTGGGTTCACTGTCTCTGGGTTCACTGTCTCTCCAGGTTCACTGTCTCTCGGAGCTCACTCTCTCTCTGTGTCCACTGTCTCTCCGGCTTCACTGTCACTCCGGGTTCACTGTCTCTCCGGATTCACTGTCTCTGGGATCACTGTCTCTCCTGGATTACTGTCTGTCCGGGTTCACTGTCTCTCCGGGTTCACTGTCTCTCTGGGTTCACTGTCTCTGGGTTCACTGTCTCTGTGTCCACTGTCTCTCCAGGTTCACTGTCTCTGCGGGTTCACAGTCTCTCTGGCTTAACTGTCACTCCGGGTTCACTGTCTCTCCGGATTAACTGTCTCTGGGATCACTGTCTCTCCTGGATTACTGTCTGTCCGGGTTCACTGTCTCTCCGGGTTCACTGTCTCTCCGGGTTCACTGTCTCTCCGGGTTCACTGTCTCTCCGGGTTCACTGTCTCTCCGGGTTCACTGTCTCTCTGGGTTCACTGTCTCTGGGTTCACTGTCTCTGGGTTCACTGTCTCTGGGTTCACTGTCTCTCCAGGTTCACTGTCTCTGCGGGTTCACAGTCTCTCCGGATTCACTGTCTCTCCGGGATCACTGTCTCTCCGGGATCACTGTCTCTCCGGGTTCACTGTCTCTCCGGGTTCACTGTCTCTCCGGGTTCACTGTCTCTCCGGGTTCACTGTCTCTCCGGGTTCACTGTCTCTCCGGGTTCACTGTCTCTCCGGGTTCACTGTCTCTCTGGGTTCACTGTCTCTCCCCTTTCACTCTCTCTCCGGGTTTACTGTCTCTCTGGGTTCACTGTCTCTGTGTTCACTGTCTCTGCGGGTTCACAGTCTCTCCGGATTCACTGTTTCTCCGGGTTCACTGTCTCTCCGGCTTCACTGTCTCTGGGTTTACTGTCTCTCCGGGCTCACTGTCTCTCCGGGCTCACTGTCTCTCCGGGCTCACTGTCTCTCCGGGCTCACTGTCTCTCCGGGCTCACTGTCTCTCCGGGCTCACTGTCTCTCCGGGCTCACTGTCTCTCCGGGCTCACTGTCTCTCCGGGTTCACTGTCTCTCCGGGTTCACTGTCTATCCGGGTTCACTGTCTCTCTGGGTTCACTGTCTCTCTGGGTTCACTGTCTCCGGGTTCACTGTCTCTCCGGGTTCACTGTCTCTCCGGATTCACTGTCTCTCCGGGTTCACCGTCTCTCCGGGTTCACCGTCTCTCCGGGTTCACCGTCTCTCCGGGTTCACCGTCTCTCCGGGTTCACCGTCTCTCCGGGTTCACCGTCTCTCCGGGTTCACTGTCTCTCTGGGTTCACTATCTCTCCCCTTTCACTCTCTCTCCGGGTTTACTGTCTCTCTGGGTTCACTGTCTCTCTGGGTTCACTGTCTCTCCGGCTTCACTGTCTCTCCGGGTTCACTGTCTCACCGGATTCATCGTCTCTGGGTTCTCTCTCTCTCCGGGTTCACTGTCTCTCCGGATTCACTGTCTCTCCGGCTTCACTGTCTCTGGGTTTACTGTCTCTCCGGGCTCACTGTCTCGCCGGGATCACTGTCTCTCCGGGTTCACTGTCTCTCCGGGTTCACTGTCTCTCCGGGTTCACTGTCTCTCCGGGTTCACTGTCTCTCCGGGTTCACTGTCTCTCCGGGTTCACTGTCTCTCCGGGTTCACTGTCTCTCCGGGTTCACTGTCTCTCCGGGTTCACTGTCTCTCTGGGTTCACTGTCTCTCCGCGTTCACTGTCTCCGGGTTCACTGTCTCTCCGGATTCACTGTCTCCGGGTTCACTGTCTCTCCGGGTTCACCGTCTCTCCGGGTTCACTGTCTCTCCGGGTTCACTGTCTCTCCGGGTTCACTGTCTCTCTGGGTTCACTGTCTCTCCCCTTTCACTCTCTCTCCGGGTTTACTGTCTCTCTGGGTTCACTGTCTCTGTGTTCACTGTCTCTGCGGGTTCACAGTCTCTCCGGGTTCACTGTCTCTCCGGCTTCACTGTCTCTGGGTTTACTGTCTCTCCGGGCTCACTGTCTCTCCGGGCTCACTGTCTCTCCGGGCTCACTGTCTCTCCGGGCTCACTGTCTCTCCGGGCTCACTGTCTCTCCGGGCTCACTGTCTCTCCGGGCTCACTGTCTCTCCGGGCTCACTGTCTCTCCGGGTTCACTGTCTCTCCGGGTTCACTGTCTATCCGGGTTCACTGTCTCTCTGGGTTCACTGTCTCTCTGGGTTCACTGTCTCCGGGTTCACTGTCTCTCCGGGTTCACTGTCTCTCCGGATTCACTGTCTCTCCGGGTTCACCGTCTCTCCGGGTTCACCGTCTCTCCGGGTTCACCGTCTCTCCGGGTTCACCTTCTCTCCGGGTTCACCGTCTCTCCGGGTTCACCGTCTCTCCGGGTTCACCGTCTCTCCGGGTTCACCGTCTCTCCGGGTTCACTGTCTCTCTGGGTTCACTGTCTGTCTGGGTTCACTATCTCTCCCCTTTCACTCTCTCTCCGGGTTTACTGTCTCTCTGGGTTCACTGTCTCTCTGGGTTCACTGTCTCTCCGGATTCACTGTCTCTGTGTTCACTGTCTCTCCGGCTTCACTGTCTCTCCGGCTTCACTGTCTCTCCGGCTTCACTGTCTCTCCGGCTTCACTGTCTCTCCGGCTTCACTGTCTCTCCGGCTTCACTGTCTCTCCGGCTTCACTGTCTCTCCGGGTTTACTGTCTCTCCGGGTTTACTGTCTCTCCGGGTTCACTGTCTCTCCGGTTTCACTGTCTGTCTGGGTTCACTGTCTCTCCAGCTTCACTGTCTCTGGGTTGCCTGCCTCTCCGGGTTCACTGTCTCTCAGGGTTCACTGTCTCTCCGGGTTCACTGTCTCTCCGGGTTCACCGTCTCTCCGGGTTCACCGTCTCTCCGGGTTCACCGTCTCTCCGGGTTCACTGTCTCTCTGGGTTCACTGTCTCTCTGGGTTCACTATCTCTCCCCTTTCACTCTCTCTCCGGGTTTACTGTCTCTCTGGGTTCACTGTCTCTCTGGGTTCACTGTCTCTCCGGATTCACTGTCTCTGTGTTCACTGTCTCTCCGGCTTCACTGTCTCTCCGGCTTCACTGTCTCTCCGGCTTCACTGTCTCTCCGGCTTCACTGTCTCTCCGGCTTCACTGTCTCTCCGGCTTCACTGTCTCTCCGGGTTTACTGTCTCTCCGGGTTTACTGTCTCTCCGGGTTCACTGTCTCTCCGGGTTCACTGTCTGTCTGGGTTCACTGTCTCTCCAGCTTCACTGTCTCTGGGTTGCCTGCCTCTCCGGGTTCACTGTCTCTCAGGGTTCACTGTCTCTCCGGGTTCACTGTCTCTCCGGGTTCACTGTCTCTCCGGGTTCACTGTCTCTCCGGGTTCACTGTCTCTCCGGGTTCACTGTCTCTCCGGGTTCACTGTCTCTCCTGGTTCACTGTCTCTCTGGGCTCACTGTCTCTCTGGGCTCACTGTCTCTCTGGGCTCACTGTCTCTCTGGGCTCACTGTCTCTCTGGGCTCACTGTCTCTCTGGGCTCACTGTCTCTCTGGGCTCACTGTCTCTCTGGGCTCACTGTCTCTCTGGGCTCACTGTCTCTCTGGGCTCACTGTCTCTCTGGGCTCACTGTCTCTCTGGGCTCACTGTCTCTCTGGGCTCACTGTCTCTCTGGGCTCACTGTCTCTCTGGGCTCACTGTCTCTCTGGGCTCACTGTCTCTCTGGGCTCACTGTCTCTCTGGGCTCACTGTCTCTCTGGGCTCACTGTCTCTCTGGGCTCACTGTCTCTCCGGCTTCACTGTATCTCCGGGTTCACTGTCTCTCCGTGTTCACTGTCTCTCCGTGTTCACTGTCTCTCCGGGATTACTGTCTCTCCGGGTTCACTGTCTTTCCGGGTTCACTGTCTCTCTGGATTCACTGTCTCTGGGTTCACTGTCTGTGTTCACTGCCTGTCGAGGTTCACTGTCTCTCCGGGTTCACAGTCTCTCCGGGTTCACAGTCTCTCCGGGTTCACAGTCTCTCCGGATTCACTGTCTCTCCGGGTTCACTGTCTCTCCTCTCTGGGTTGACTGTCTCTCTGGGTTGACTGTCTTTCCGGGCTCACTGTCTCTCCGTGTTCACTGTCTCTCCGTGTTCACTGTCTCTCCGTGTTCACTGTCTCTCCGTGTTCACTGTCTCTCCGTGTTCACTGTCTCTCCGTGTTCACTGTCTCTCCGGATTCACTGTCTCTCTGGGTTCACTGTCTCTCTGGGTTCACTGTCTCTCCGGCTTCACTGTCCCTGGGTTGCTTGTCTCTCTGTGTTTACTGTCTCTCCGGGCTCACTGTCTTTCCAGGCTCACCGTCTCTCCGGATTCACTGTCTCTCCGGATTCACTGTCTCTGGGTTCACTGTCTCTGTGTCCACTGTCTCTCCAGGTTCACTGTCTCTGCGGGTTCACAGTCTCTCCGGCTTCACTGTCACTCCGGGTTCACTGTCTCTCCGGATTAACTGTCTCTGGGATCACTGTCTCTCCTGGATTACTGTCTGTCCGGGTTCACTGTCTCTCCGGGTTCACTGTCTCTCCGGGTTCACTGTCTCTCCAGGTTCACTGTCTCTCCAGGTTCACTGTCTCTGCGGGTTCACAGTCTCTCCGGATTCACTGTCTCTCCGGGATCACTGTCTCTCCGGGATCACTGTCTCTCCGGGTTCACTGTCTCTCCGGGTTCACTGTCTCTCGGGGTTCACTGTCTCTCCGGGTTCACTGTCTCTCCGGGTTCACTGTCTCTCTGGGTTCACTGTCTCTCCGGCTTCACTGTCTCCGGGTTCACTGTCTCTCCCGATTCACTGTCTCTGCGTTCACTGTCTCTCCGGGTTTACTGCCTCTCCGGGTTCGCTGTTTCTCCGGGTTTTTTTTTTTACATAGACCATACAGTGCAGAAGGAGGCCATTCGGCCCATCGAGTCTGCACCGACCCACATTAATCCCTCACTTCCACCTAATCCCCGCAACCCAATAACCCCTCCCAACCCTTATGGACACTACAGGTAATTTAGCATGGCCAATCCACCTAACCTGCACGTCTTTGGACTGTGGGAGGAAACCGGAGCACCCGGAGGAAACCCACGCGGACACGGGGAGAACGTGCAAACTCCGCACAGACAGTGACCCAGCGGGGAATCGAACCTGGGACCCTGGCGCTGTGAAGCCACAGTGCTAGTCACTTGTGCTACCGTGCTGCCCAAATTTAGAGTACCCAATTCATTTTTTTCCAATTAAGAGGCAATTTAGCGTGGCCAATCCACCCACCCTGCACATCTTTGGGTTATGGGGACGAAACCCACGCAAACACGGGGAGAATGTGCAAACTCCACACGGACAGTGAACCAGAGCCGGGATCGAACCTGGGACCTCGGCGCCGTGAGGCAGCAGGAGTAACCCACTGTGCCACCGTACTGCCCTACTGTTCTCTGTCTCTCCGGCTTCACTGTCTCTGGGTTTACTGTCTCTCCGGGCTCACTGTCTCTCCGGGCTCACTGTCTCTCCGGGTTCACTGTCTCTCCGGTTCACTGTCTCTCCGGTTCACTGTCTCTCTGGGTTGACTGTCTCTCCGGATTCACTGTCTCTGGGTTCACTGTTTCTCCGAGTTCACTGTCTCTCCGGCTTCACTGTCTCTCCGGGTTCACTGTCTCACCGGATTCATTGTCTCTGGGTTCACTCTCTCTCCGGGTTCACTGTCTCTCTGGGTTCACTGTCTCTCTGGGTTCACTGTCTCTCTGGGTTGACTGTCTTTCTGGCCTCACTGTCTCTCCGTGTTCACTGTCTCTCCGTGTTCACTGTCTCTCTGGGTTCACTGTCTCTCTGTGTTTACTGTCTCTCCATGATCACTGTCTCTCCTGCTTCACTGTCTCTGGGTTGACTGTCTCTCCGGATTCACTGTCTCGCCGGGTTCACTCTCTCTCTGGGTTCACTGTCTCTTCCCCTTTCACTCTCTCTCCGGGTTTACTGTCTCTCCGGGTTCCCTGTCTCTCCGGATTCACTGTCTCTGTGTTCACTGTTTCTCCGAGTTCACTGT
Organism: Scyliorhinus torazame; assembly: GCF_047496885.1. Classification (NCBI taxonomy): domain Eukaryota; kingdom Metazoa; phylum Chordata; class Chondrichthyes; order Carcharhiniformes; family Scyliorhinidae; genus Scyliorhinus; species Scyliorhinus torazame. The sequence continues at coordinate 24,391,596 of NC_092722.1, forward strand.
CTCTCCGGCTTCACTGTCTCTCCGGCTTCACTGTCTCTCCGGGTTTACTGTCTCTCCGGGTTTACTGTCTCTCCGGGTTTACTGTCTCTCCGGGTTCACTGTCTCTCCGGGTTCACTGTCTCTCTGGGTTGACTGTCTCTCCGGATTCACTGTCTCTGGGTTTACTGTCTCTCCGGCTTCACTGTCTCTCCGGCTTCACTGTCTCTCCGGCTTCACTGTCTCTCCGTGCTCACTGTCTCTCCGGATTTACTGTCTCTCCGTGTTCACTGTCTCTCCGGGTTCACTGTCTCTCTGGGTTCACTGTCTCTCCGGCTTCACTGTCTCTCCGGGTTTACTGTCTCTCTGGGTTCACTGTCTCTGTGTTCACTGTCTCTGCGGGTTCACAGTCTCTCCGGATTCACTGTTTCTCCGGGTTCACTGTCTCTCCGGCTTCACTGTCTCTGGGTTTACTGTCTCTCCGGGCTCACTGTCTCTCCGGACTCACTGTCTCTCCGGGCTCACTGTCTCTCCGGGTTCACTGTCTCTCCGGGTTCACTGTCTCTCTGGGTTCACTGTCTCTGTGTTCACTGTTTCTCCGAGTTCACTGTCTCTCCGGCTTCACTGTCTCTCCGGGTTCACTGTCTCTCCGGATTTACTGTCTCTGGGTTCTCTGTCTCTCCGGGTTTACTGTCTCTCCGAGTTCACTGTCTCTCCGGGTTCACTGTCTGTCTGGGTTCACTGTCTCTCCGGCTTCACTGCCTCTGGGTTGCCTGTCTCTCCGGATTCACTGTCTCTGGGTTCACTGTCTCTCCGGGTTTCCTGCCTCTCCGGGATCGCTGTTTCTCCGGGTTCAATGTCTCTCCGGGTTCACTGTCTCTGTGTTTACTGTCTCCCCGTACTCACTGTCTCTCCGGATTCACTGTCTCTCCGGTTTCACTGTCTCTCTGGGTTCACTGTCTCTCTGGGTTCACTGTCTCTCTGGCTTCACTGTAGCTCCGGGTTCACTGTCTCTCCGGATTCACTGTCTTTGGGTTCACTGTCTCTCCGGGATTACTGTCTCTCCGGGTTCACTGTCTCTCCGGGTTCACTGTCTCTCCGGGTTCACTGTCTCTCCGGGTTCACTGTCTCTCTGGGGTCACTGTGTCTGTGTTCACTGTCTGTCCAGATTCACTGTCTCTTCGGGTTCACAGTCTCTCCCGATTCACTGTCTCTGGGTTCACTGTCTCTCCGGGTTTACTGTCTCTCCGGGTTCACTGTCTCTCCGGATTCACTGTCCTTGGGTTCACTGTCTCTCCGGGATTACTGTCTCTCCGGGTGCACTGTCTCTCCGGGTTCACTGTCTCTCCGGGTTCACTGTCTCTCTGGGTTCACTGTCTCTCTGGTTTCACTGTCTCTCCGGCTTCACTGTCTCTTCTCTCCGGGTTTACTGTCTCTCCGGATTCACTGTCTCTCCGGATTCACTGTCCTTGGGTTCACTGTCTCTCCGGGATTACTGTCTCTCCGGGTGCACTGTCTCTCCGGGTTCACTGTCTCTCTGGGTTCACTGTCTCTGGGTTCACTGTGTCTGTGTTCACTGTCTGTCCAGGTTCACTGTCTCTTCGGGTTCACAGTCTCTCCGGATTCCCTGTCTCTCCGGGTTCCCTGTCTCTTCTCTCTGGGTTGACTGTCTCTCTGGGTTGACTGTCTTTCCGGGCTCACACATCTCTCCGGCTTCACTGTCTCTCCGGCTTCACTGTCACTCCGGGTTCATTGTCTCTCCGGATTCACTGTCTCTCCTGGATTACTGTCTGTCCGGGTTCACTATCTCTCCGGGTTCACTGTCTCTCTGGGTTCACTGTCTCTGGGTTCACTGTCTCTGCGGGTTCACAGTCTCTCCGGATTCACTGTTTCTCCGGGTTCACTGTCTCTCCGGCTTCACTGTCTCTCTGGGTTCACTGTCTCTCCGGCTTCACTGTCTCCGGGTTCACTGTCTCTCCGGATTCACTGTCTCCGGGTTCACTGTCTCTCCGGGTTCACTGTCTCTCCGGGTTCACTGTCTCTCCGGGTTCACTGTCTCTCTGGGTTCACTGTCTCTCCCCTTTCACTCTCTCTCCGGGTTCACTGTCTCTCCGGATTCACTGTCTCCGGGTTCACTGTCTCTCCGAGTTCACTGTCTCTCCGGCTTCACTGTCTCTCCGCGTTCACTGTCTCTCCGGCTTCACTGTACCTGGGTTGCTTGTCTCTCCGGATTCACTGTCTCCGGTTTCACTGTCTCTCCGGGCTCACTGCCTTTCCGGGCTCACTGTCTCTCTGGGTTCACTGTCTCTCTGGGTTCACTGTCTCTCTGTGTTTACTGTCGCTCCGTGATCACTGTCTCTGCGGGCTCACTGTCTTTCCGGGTCCACTTTCTCTCTGGGTTCACTGTCTCCGGGTTCACTGTCTCTCCGGATTCACTGTCTCCGGGATCACTGTCTCTCCGGATTCACTGTCTCTCCGGGTTCACTGTCTCTCCGGGTTCACTGTCTCTCTGGGTTCACTGACTCTCCGGCTTCACTGTCTCCGGGTTCACTGTCTCTCCGGATTCACTGTCTCTGGGTTCACTGTCTGTCCGGGTTTACTGCCTCTCCGGGTTCGCTGTTTCTCCGGGTTCTCTGTCTCTCCGGCTTCACTGTCTCTGGGTTTACTGTCTCTCCGGGCTCACTGTCTCTCCGGGCTCACTGTCTCTCCGGGCTCACTGTCTCTCCGGGTTCATTGTCTCTCCGGGTTCATTGTCTCTCCGGGTTCACTGTCTCTCCGGGTTCACTGTCTCTCCGGGTTCACTGTCTCTCTGGGTTCACTGTCTCTCCGGCTTCACTGTCTCCGGGTTCACTGTCTCTCCGGATTCACTGTCTCTGGGTTCACTGTCTGTCCGGGTTTACTGCCTCTCCGGGTTCGCTGTTTCTCCGGGTTCTCTGTCTCTCCGGCTTCACTGTCTCTGGGTTTACTGTCTCTCCGGGCTCACTGTCTCTCCGGGCTCACTGTCTCTCCGGGCTCACTGTCTCTCCGGGTTCACTGTCTCTCCGGTTCACTGTCTCTCCGGTTCACTGTCTCTCCGGTTCACTGTGTCTCTGGGTTGACTGTCTCTCCGGATTCACTGTCTCTGGGTTCACTGTTTCTCCGAGTTCACTGTCTCTCCGGCTTCACTGTCTCACCGGGTTCACTGTCTCTCCGGGTTTACTGTCTATCCGGGTTCACCGTCTCTCCGGATTCACAGTCTCTCCGGATTCACAGTCTCTCCGGATTCACTGTCTCTCCGGATTCATTGTCTCTGGGTTCACTCTCTCTCCGGGTTTACTGTCTATCCGGGTTCACCGTCTCTCCGGATTCACAGTCTCTCCGGATTCACAGTCTCTCCGGATTCACTGTCTCTCCGGGTTCACTGTCTCTCCTCTCTGGGTTCACTGTCTCTCTGGGTTGACTGTCTTTTCTGGCCTCACTGTCTCTCCGGGTTCACTGTCTCTCCGGGTTCACTGTCTCTCCGGGTTCACTGTCTCTCCCGGGTTCACTGTCTCTCCGGCTTCACTGTCTCTCCGGGTTGACTGTCTCTCCGGGTTGACTGTCTCTCCGGGTTGACTGTCTCTCCGGGTTGACTGTCTCTCCGAGTTTACTGTCTCTCCGGGTTGACTGTCTCTCCGGGTTGACTGTCTCTCCGGGTTGACTGTCTCTCCGGGTTCACTGTCTCTCCGGGTTCACTGTCTCTCCGGGTTCACTGTCTCTCCGGGTTCACTGTCTCTCCGGGTTCACTGTCTCTCCGGGTTCACTGTCTCTCCGGGTTCACTGTCTCTCCGGGTTCACTGTCTGTCCGGGTTCACTGTCTCTCCGGGTTCACTGTCTCTCTGGGTTCACTGTCTCTCCCCTTTCACTCTCTCTCCGGGTTCACTGTCTCTCCGGGTTCACTGCCTCTCCGGATTCACTGTCTCTCCTCATTTACTGTCTCTGGGTTCTCTGTCTCTCCGGGTTTACTGTCTCTCCGGCTTCACTGTCTCTCCGTGCTCACTGTCTCTCCGGGTTCACTGTCTCTCCGGGTTCACTGTCTCTCCGGGTTCACTGTCTCTCCGGGTTCACTGTCTCTCCGGGTTCACTGTCTCTCCGGGTTCACTGTCTCTCCGGGTTCACCGTCTCTCCGGGTTCACTGTCTCTCCGGGTTCGCTGTTTCTCCGGGTTCAATGTCTCTCCGGGTTCACTGTCTCTGTGCTTACTGTCTCCCCGGGCTCACTGTCTCTCCGGGTTCACTGTCTCTCCGGTTCACTGTCTCTCTGGGTTCACAGTCTCTCCGGATTCACTATCTCTCCGGTTTCACTGTCTCTCCGGGTTCACTGTCTCTCTGGGTTCACTGTCTCTCTGGGTTCACTGTCTCTCTGGGTTCACTGTCTCTCCGGGTTCACTGTCTCTCCGGGTTCACTGTCTCTCCGGGTTCACTGTCTCTCCGGGTTCACTGTCTCTCCGGGTTCACTGTCTCTCCGGGTTCACTGTCTCTCCGGGTTCACTGTCTCTCCGGGTTCACTGTCTCTCCCCTTTCACTCTCTCTCCGGGTTCACTGTCTCTCCGGGTTCACTGTCTCTGTGTTCACTGTTTCTCCGAGTTCACTGTCCCTCCGGGTTCACTGTCTCTCTGGATTTACTGTCTCTGGGTTCTCTGTCTCTCCGGGTTTACTGTCTCTCCGGGTTTACTGCCGCTCCGGGTTTACTGTCTCTCCGGGTTTACTGTCTCTCCGGGTTCACTGTCTCTCCGGGTTCACTGACTGTCTGGGTTCACTGTCTCCCCGGCTTCACTGTCTCTGGGTTGCCTGTCTCTCCGGATTCACTGTCTCTCGGTTCACTGTCTCTCCGGGTTCGCTGTTTCTCCGGGTTCGCTGTTTCTCCGGGTTCACTGTCTCTCCAGGTTCACTGTCTCTGGGTTTACTGTCTCTCCGGGCTCTCTGTCTCTCCGGGCTCTCTGTCTCTCCGGGCTCTCTGTCTCTCCGGGCTCTCTGTCTCTCCGGGCTCTCTGTCTCTCCGGGCTCTCTGTCTCTCCGGGCTCTCTGTCTCTCCGGGCTCTCTGTCTCTCCGGGCTCTCTGTCTCTCCGGGCTCTCTGTCTCTCCGGGCTCTCTGTCTCTCCGGGCTCTCTGTCTCTCCGGGCTCTCTGTCTCTCCGGGCTCTCTGTCTCTCCGGGCTCTCTGTCTCTCCGGGTTCACTGTCTCTCCGCGTTCACTGTCTCTGTGTTTACTGTCTCCCCGGGCTCACTGTCTCTCCGCGTTCACTGTCTCTCCGCGTTCACTGTCTCTCCGCGTTCACTGTCTCTCTGTGTTCACAGTCTCTCCGGATTCACTGTCTCTCCGGTTTCACTGTCCCTCTGGGTTCACTGTCTCTCTGTGTTCACTGTCTCTGCGTTCACTGTCTCTCCAGGTTCACTGTCTCTCTGGGTTCACTCTCTCTGGGTTCACTGTCTCTCCGGCTTCACTGTCTCTCCGGGTTCACTGTCTCTCCGGATTCACTGTCTTTGGGTTCACTGTCATCCGGGATTACTGTCTCTCCGGGTTCACTGTCTCTCCGGTTTCACTGTCTCTCCTCTCTGGGTTCACTGTCTCTCTGGGTTGACTGTCTCTCTGGGTTGACTGTCTCTCTGGGTTGACTGTCTCTCCGTGTTCACTGTCTCTCCGTGTTCACTGTCTCTCCGGATTCACTGTCTCTCCGGATTCACTGTCTCTCTGGGTTCACTGTCTCTCCGGCTTCACTGTCCCTGGGTTGCATGTCTCTCCGGATTCACTGTCCCCGGGTTCACTGTCTCTCCGGGATCACTGTCTCTCCGGGATCACTGTCTCTCCGGGATCACTGTCTCTCCGGGTTCACTGTCTCTCCGGGTTCACTGTCTCTCCGGGTTCACTGTCTCTCCGGGTTCACTGTCTCTCCGGGTTCACTGTCTCTCTGGGTTCACTGTCTCTCTGGGTTCACTGTCTCTCCGGCTTCACTGTCTCTCCGGGTTGACTGTCTCTCCGGGTTGACTGTCTCTCCGGGTTCACTGTCTCTCCGGGTTCACTGTCTCTCCGGGTTCACTGTCTCTCCGGGTTCACTGTCTCTCCGGGTTCACTGTCTCTCCGGGTTCACTGTCTCTCCGGGTTCACTGTCTCTCCCCTTTCACTCTCTCTCCGGGTTCACTGTCTCTCCGGGTTCACTGTCTCTCCGGATTTACTGTCTCTGGGTTCTCTGTCTCTCCGGGTTTACTGTCTCTCCGGCTTCACTGTCTCTCTGGGTTCACTGTCTCTCTGTGTTTACTGTCTCTCCATGATCACTGTCTCTCCGGCTTCACTGTCTCTGGGTTGACTGTCTCTCCGGGTTCACTGTCTCTCCGGGTTCACTGTCTCTCCGGGTTCACTGTCTCTCCGGGTTCACTGTCTCTCCGGGTTCACTGTCTCTCCGGGTTCACTGTCTCTCCGGGTTCACTGTCTCTCCGGGTTCACTGTCTCTCCGGGTTCACTGTCTCCCCGGGTTCACTGTCTCTCCGGGTTCACTGTCTCTCTGGGTTCACTGTCTCTCCCCTTTCACTCTCTCTCCGGGTTCAGTGTCTCTCCGGGTTCAGTGTCTCTCCGGGTTCACTGTCTCTGCGGATTCTCTGTCTCTGTGTTCACTGTTTCTCCGGCTTCACTGTCTCTCCGGCTTCACTGTCTCTCCGGCTTCACTGTCTCTCCGGCTTCACTGTCTCTCCGGGTTCACTGTCTCTCCGGGTTTACTGTCTCTCCGGGTTTACTGTCTCTCCGGGTTCACTGTCTCTCCGGGTTCACTGTCTGTCTGGGTTCACTGTCTCTCCGGCTTCACTGTCTCTGGGTTGCCTGTCTCTCCGGATTCACTGTCTCTGGGTTCACTGTCTCTCCGGGTTTACTGCCTCTCCGGGTTCGCTGTTTCTCCGGGTTCAATGTCTCTCCGGGTTCACTGTCTCTGTGTTTACTGTCTCCCCGGGCTCACTGTCTCTCCGGGTTCACTGTCTCTCCGGGTTCACTGTCTCTCCGGATTCACTGTCTCTGTGTTCACTGTTTCTCCGAGTTCACTGTCCCTCCGGGTTCACTGTCTCTCTGGATTTACTGTCTCTGGGTTCTCTGTCTCTCCGGGTTTACTGTCTCTCCGGGTTTACTGCCTCTCCGGGTTTACTGTCTCTCCGGGTTTACTGTCTCTCCGGGTTTACTGTCTCTCCGGGTTCACTGTCTCTCCGGGTCCACTGACTGTCTGGGTTCACTGTCTCTCCGGGTTCGCTGTTTCTCCGGGTTCACTGTCTCTCCAGGTTCACTGTCTCTGGGTTTACTGTCTCTCCGGGCTCTCTGTCTCTCCGGCCTCTCTGTCTCTCCGGCCTCTCTGTCTCTCCGGGCTCTCTGTCTCTCCGGGCTCTCTGTCTCTCCGGGCTCTCTGTCTCTCCGGGCTCTCTGTCTCTCTGGGCTCTCTGTCTCTCCGGGCTCTCTGTCTCTCCGGGCTCTCTGTCTCTCCGGGTTCACTGTCTCTCCGGGTTCACTGTCTCTGTGTTTACTGTCTCCCCGGGCTCACTGTCTCTCCGCGTTCACTGTCTCTCTGTGTTCACAGTCTCTCCGGATTCACTGTCTCTCCGGTTTCACTGTCCCTCTGGGTTCACTGTCTCTCTGGGTTCACTGTCTCTGCGTTCACTGTCTCTCCAGGTTCACTGTCTCTCTGGGTTCACTCTCTCTGGGTTCACTGTCTCTCCGGCTTCACTGTCTCTCCGGGTTCACTGTCTCTCCGGATTCACTGTCTTTGGGTTCACTGTCTCTCCGGGATTACTGTCTCTCCGGGTTCACTGTCTCTCCGGTTTCACTGTCTCTCCTCTCTGGGTTGACTGTCTCTCTGGGTTGACTGTCTCTCTGGGTTGACTGTCTCTCTGGGTTGACTGTCTCTCTGGGTTGACTGTCTCTCTGGGTTGACTGTCTCTCCGTATTCACTGTCTCTCCGTGTTCACTGTCTCTCCGTGTTCACTGTCTCTCCGGATTCACTGTCTCTCTGGGTTCACTGTCTCTCCGGCTTCACTGTCCCTGGGTTGCATGTCTCTCCGGATTCACTGTCCCCGGGTTCACTGTCTCTCCGGGATCACTGTCTCTCCGGGATCACTGTCTCTCCGGATTCACTGTCTCTCTGGGTTCACTGTCTCTCCGGCTTCACTGTCCCTGGGTTGCATGTCTCTCCGGGTTCACTGTCTCTCCGGGTTCACTGTCTCACCGGGTTCACTGTCTCTCCGGGTTCACTGTCTCTCTGGGTTCACTGTCTCTCTGGGTTCACTGTCTCTCTGGGTTCACTGTCTCTCCGGCTTCACTGTCTCTGGGTTGACTGTCTCTCCGGGTTGACTGTCTCTCCGGGTTGACTGTCTCTCCGGGTTGACTGTCTCTCCGGGTTGACTGTCTCTCCGGGTTCACTGTCTCTCCGGGTTCACTGTCTCTCCGGGTTCACTGTCTCTCCGGGTTCACTGTCTCTCCGGGTTCACTGTCTCTCCCCTTTCACTCTCACTCCGGGTTCACTGTCTCTCCGGGTTCACTGCCTCTCCGGATTCACTGTCTCTGTGTTCACTGTTTCTCCGAGTTCACTGTCTCTCCGGCTTCACTGTCTCTCCGGGTTCACTGTCTCTCCGGATTTACTGTCTCTGGGTTCTCTGTCTCTCCGGGTTTACTGTCTCTCCGGCTTCACTGTCTCTCCGTGCTCACTGTCTCTCCGGATTTAATGTCTCTTCGGGTTCACTGTCTCTCTGGGTTCACTGTCTCTCTGGGTTCACTGTCTCTCCGGGTTTACTGCCACTCCGGGTTCGCTGTTTCTCCGGGTTCACTCTCTCTCCGGGTTCTCTGTCTCTCCGGGTTTACTGTCTCTCCGGCTTCACTGTCTCTCTGGGTTCACTGTCTCTCTGTGTTTACTGTCTCTCCATGATCACTGTCTCTCCGGCTTCACTGTCTCTGGGTTGACTGTCTCTCCGGGTTCACTGTCTCTCCGGGTTCACTGTCTCTCCGGGTTCACTGTCTCTCCGGGTTCACTGTCTCTCCGGGTTCACTGTCTCTCCGGGTTCACTGTCTCTCCGGGTTCACTGTCTCTCCGGGTTCACTGTCTCTCCGGGTTCACTGTCTCTCCGGGTTCACTGTCTCCCCGGGTTCACTGTCTCTCCGGGTTCAGTGTCTCTCCGGGTTCACTGTCTCCCCGGGTTCACTGTCTCTCCGGGTTCACTGTCTCTCTGGGTTCACTGTCTCTCCCCTTTCACTCTCTCTCCGGGTTCAGTGTCTCTCCGGGTTCAGTGTCTCTCCGGGTTCACTGTCTCTGCGGATTCTCTGTCTCTGTGTTCACTGTTTCTCCGGCTTCACTGTCTCTCCGGCTTCACTGTCTCTCCGGCTTCACTGTCTCTCCGGCTTCACTGTCTCTCCGGGTTCACTGTCTCTCCGGGTTTACTGTCTCTCCGGGTTTACTGTCTCTCCGGGTTCACTGTCTCTCCGGGTTCACTGTCTGTCTGGGTTCACTGTCTCTCCGGCTTCACTGTCTCTGGGTTGCCTGTCTCTCCGGATTCACTGTCTCTGGGTTCACTGTCTCTCCGGGTTTACTGCCTCTCCGGGTTCGCTGTTTCTCCGGGTTCAATGTCTCTCCGGGTTCACTGTCTCTGTGTTTACTGTCTCCCCGGGCTCACTGTCTCTCCGGGTTCACTGTCTCTCCGGGTTCACTGTCTCTCCGGATTCACTGTCTCTGTGTTCACTGTTTCTCCGAGTTCACTGTCCCTCCGGGTTCACTGTCTCTCTGGATTTACTGTCTCTGGGTTCTCTGTCTCTCCGGGTTTACTGTCTCTCCGGGTTTACTGCCTCTCCGGGTTTACTGTCTCTCCGGGTTTACTGTCTCTCCGGGTTTACTGTCTCTCCGGGTTCACTGTCTCTCCGGGTCCACTGACTGTCTGGGTTCACTGTCTCTCCGGGTTCGCTGTTTCTCCGGGTTCACTGTCTCTCCAGGTTCACTGTCTCTGGGTTTACTGTCTCTCCGGGCTCTCTGTCTCTCCGGCCTCTCTGTCTCTCCGGCCTCTCTGTCTCTCCGGGCTCTCTGTCTCTCCGGGCTCTCTGTCTCTCCGGGCTCTCTGTCTCTCCGGGCTCTCTGTCCCTCTGGGCTCTCTGTCTCTCCGGGCTCTCTGTCTCTCCGGGCTCTCTGTCTCTCCGGGTTCACTGTCTCTCCGGGTTCACTGTCTCTGTGTTTACTGTCTCCCCGGGCTCACTGTCTCTCCGCGTTCACTGTCTCTCTGTGTTCACAGTCTCTCCGGTTTCACTGTCTCTCCGGTTTCACTGTCCCTCTGGGTTCACTGTCTCTCTGGGTTCACTGTCTCTGCGTTCACTGTCTCTCCAGGTTCACTGTCTCTCTGGGTTCACTCTCTCTGGGTTCACTGTCTCTCCGGCTTCACTGTCTCTCCGGGTTCACTGTCTCTCCGGATTCACTGTCTTTGGGTTCACTGTCTCTCCGGGATTACTGTCTCTCCGGGTTCACTGTCTCTCCGGTTTCACTGTCTCTCCTCTCTGGGTTGACTGTCTCTCTGGGTTGACTGTCTCTCTGGGTTGACTGTCTCTCTGGGTTGACTGTCTCTCTGGGTTGACTGTCTCTCTGGGTTGACTGTCTCTCCGTATTCACTGTCTCTCCGTGTTCACTGTCTCTCCGTGTTCACTGTCTCTCCGGATTCACTGTCTCTCTGGGTTCACTGTCTCTCCGGCTTCACTGTCCCTGGGTTGCATGTCTCTCCGGATTCACTGTCCCCGGGTTCACTGTCTCTCCGGGATCACTGTCTCTCCGGGATCACTGTCTCTCCGGATTCACTGTCTCTCTGGGTTCACTGTCTCTCCGGCTTCACTGTCCCTGGGTTGCATGTCTCTCCGGGTTCACTGTCTCTCCGGGTTCACTGTCTCTCTGGGTTCTCTGTCTCTCTGTGTTTACTGTCTCTCCATGATCACTGTCTCTCCGGCTTCACTGTCTCTGGGTTGACTGTCTCTGGGTTGACTGTCTCTCCGGGTTCACTGTCTCTCCGGGTTCACTGTCTCTCCGGGTTCACTGTCTCTCCGGGTTCACTGTCTCTCCGGGTTCACTGTCTCTCCGGGTTCACTGTCTCTCCGGGTTCACTGTCTCTCCGGGTTCACTGTCTCCCCGGGTTCACTGTCTCTCCGGGTTCACTGTCTCTCTGGGTTCACTGTCTCTCCCCTTTCACTCTCTCTCCGGGTTCAGTGTCTCTCCGGGTTCAGTGTCTCTCCGGGTTCACTGTCTCTGCGGATTCTCTGTCTCTGTGTTCACTGTTTCTCCGGCTTCACTGTCTCTCCGGCTTCACTGTCTCTCCGGCTTCACTGTCTCTCCGGGTTCACTGTCTCTCCGGATTTACTGTCTCTGGGTTCTCTGTCTCTCCGGGTTTACTGTCTCTCCGGGTTCACTGTCTCTCCGGGTTCACTGTCTGTCTGGGTTCACTGTCTCTCCGGCTTCACTGTCTCTGGGTTGCCTGTCTCTCCGGATTCACTGTCTCTGGGTTCACTGTCTCTCCGGGTTTACTGCCTCTCCGGGTTCGCTGTTTCTCCGGGTTCAATGTCTCTCCGGGTTCACTGTCTCTGTGTTTACTGTCTCCCCGGGCTCACTGTCTCTCCGGGTTCACTGTCTCTCCGGTTCACTGTCTCTCTGGGTTCACAGTCTCTCCGGATTCACTGTCTCTCCGGTTTCACTGTCTCTCTGGGTTCACTGTCTCTCTGGGTTCACTGTCTCTGCGTTCACTGTCTCTCCAGGTTCACTGTCTCTCTGGGTTCACTCTCTCTCTGGGTTCACTGTCTCTCCGGCTTCACTGTCTCTTCTCTCCGGTTTACTGTCTCTCCGGGTTCACTGTCTCTCCGGATTCACTGTCCTTGGGTTCACTGTCTCTCCGGGATTACTGTCTCTCCGAGTGCACTGTCTCTCCGGGTTCACTGTCTCTCTGGGTTCACTGTCTCTGGGTTCACTGTGCCTGTGTTCACTGTCTGTCCAGGTTCACTGTCTCTTCGGGTTCACAGTCTCTCCGGATTCCCTGTCTCTCCGGGTTCACTGTCTCGTCTCTCTGGGTTGACTGTCTCTCTGGGTTGACTGTCTTTCCGGGCTCACTGTCTCTCCGTGTTCACTGTCTCTCCGGCTTCACTGTCACTCCGGGTTCACTGTCTCTCCGGATTCACTGTCTCTCCTGGATTACTGTCTCTCCGGGTTCACTATCTCTCCGGGTTCACTGTCTCTCTGGGTTCACTGTCTCTGGGTTCACTGTCTCTGTGTTCACTGTCTCTCCAGGTTCACTGTCTCTGCGGGTTCACAGTCTCTCCGGATTCACTGTTTCTCCGGGTTCACTGTCTCTCCGGCTTCACTGTCTCTCCGGGCTCTCTGTCTCTCCGGGATCACTGTCTCTCCGGGATCACTGTCTCTCCGGGTTCACTGTCTCTCCGAGTTCACTGTCTCTCTGGGTTCACTGTCTCTCCGGCTTCACTGTCTCCGGGTTCACTGTCTCTCCGGATTCACTGTCTCTGGGTTCACTGTCTCTCCGGGTTCACTGTCTCTCCGGGTTCACTGTCTCTCTGGGTTCACTGTCTCTCCCCTTTCACTCTCTCTCCGGGTTCACTGTCTCTCCGGGTTCACTGTCTCTCCGGATTCACTGTCTCTGTGTTCACTGTTTCTCCGAGTTCACTGTCTCTCCGGGCTCACTGTCTTTCCGGGCTCACTGTCTCTCCGTGTTCACTGTCTCTCTGGGTTCACTGTCTCTCTGTGTTTACTGTCTCTCCGTGATCACTGTCTCTCCGGGCTCACTGTCTTTCCGGGCTCACTGTCTCTCCGGATTCACTGTCTCTCCGGGTCCACTGTCTCTCCGGGTCCACTGTCTCTCCGGGTCCACTGTCTCTCCGGGTCCACTGTCTCTCCGGGTCCACTGTCTCTCCGGGTCCACTGTCTCTCCGGGTCCACTGTCTCTCCGGGTCCACTGTCTCTCCGGGTCCACTGTCTCTCCGGGTCCACTGTCTCTCCGGGTCCACTGTCTCTCCGGGTCCACTGTCTCTCTGGGTTCACTGCCTCTCTGGGTTCACTGTCTCTCTGGGTTCACTGTCTCTCTGGGTTCACTGTCTCTCTGGGTTCACTGTCACTCTGGGTTCACTGTCACTCTGGGTTCACTGTCACTCTGGGTTCACTGTCTCTGGGTTCACTGTCTCTCCAGGTTTACTGTCTCTCTGAGCTCACTCTCTCTCTGGGTCCACTGTCTCTCCGGCTTCACTGTCTCTCCGGATTTACTGTCTCTGGGATCACTGTCTCTCCGGGATCACTGTCTCTCCGGGATCACTGTCTCTCCGGGATCACTGTCTCTCCGGGATCACTGTCTCTCCGGGTTCACTGTCTCTCCGGGTTCACTGTCTCTCCGGGTTCACTGTCTCTCTGGGTTCACTGTCTCTCTGGGTTCACTGTCTCTCCGGCTTCACTGTCTCCGGGTTCACTGTCTCTCCGGATTCACTGTCTCTGGGTTCACTGTCTGTCCGGGTTTACTGCCTCTCCGGGTTCGCTGTTTCTCCGGGTTCTCTGTCTCTCCGGCTTCACTGTCTCTGGGTTTACTGTCTCTCCGGGCTCACTGTCTCTCCGGGCTCACTGTCTCTCCGGGCTCACTGTCTCTCCGGGCTCACTGTCTCTCCGGGCTCACTGTCTCTCCGGGCTCACTGTCTCTCCGGGTTCACTGTCTCTCCGGGTTCACTGTCTCTCCGGGTCCACTGACTGTCTGGGTTCACTGTCTCTCCGGGTTCGCTGTTTCTCCGGGTTCACTGTCTCTCCAGGTTCACTGTCTCTGTGTTCACTGTTTCTCCGAGTTCACTGTCCCTCCGGGTTCACTGTCTCTCTGGATTTACTGTCTCTGGGTTCTCTGTCTCTCCGGGTTTACTGTCTCTCCGGGTTTACTGCCTCTCCGGGTTTACTGTCTCTCCGGGTTTACTGTCTCTCCGGGTTTACTGTCTCTCCGGGTTCACTGTCTCTCCGGGTCCACTGACTGTCTGGGTTCACTGTCTCTCCGGGTTCGCTGTTTCTCCGGGTTCACTGTCTCTCCAGGTTCACTGTCTCTGGGTTTACTGTCTCTCCGGGCTCTCTGTCTCTCCGGCCTCTCTGTCTCTCCGGCCTCTCTGTCTCTCCGGGCTCTCTGTCTCTCCGGGCTCTCTGTCTCTCCGGGCTCTCTGTCTCTCCGGGCTCTCTGTCTCTCTGGGCTCTCTGTCTCTCCGGGCTCTCTGTCTCTCCGGGCTCTCTGTCTCTCCGGGTTCACTGTCTCTCCGGGTTCACTGTCTCTGTGTTTACTGTCTCCCCGGGCTCACTGTCTCTCCGCGTTCACTGTCTCTCTGTGTTCACAGTCTCTCCGGATTCACTGTCTCTCCGGTTTCACTGTCCCTCTGGGTTCACTGTCTCTCTGGGTTCACTGTCTCTGCGTTCACTGTCTCTCCAGGTTCACTGTCTCTCTGGGTTCACTCTCTCTGGGTTCACTGTCTCTCCGGCTTCACTGTCTCTCCGGGTTCACTGTCTCTCCGGATTCACTGTCTTTGGGTTCACTGTCTCTCCGGGATTACTGTCTCTCCGGGTTCACTGTCTCTCCGGTTTCACTGTCTCTCCTCTCTGGGTTGACTGTCTCTCTGGGTTGACTGTCTCTCTGGGTTGACTGTCTCTCTGGGTTGACTGTCTCTCTGGGTTGACTGTCTCTCTGGGTTGACTGTCTCTCCGTATTCACTGTCTCTCCGTGTTCACTGTCTCTCCGTGTTCACTGTCTCTCCGGATTCACTGTCTCTCTGGGTTCACTGTCTCTCCGGCTTCACTGTCCCTGGGTTGCATGTCTCTCCGGATTCACTGTCCCCGGGTTCACTGTCTCTCCGGGATCACTGTCTCTCCGGGATCACTGTCTCTCCGGATTCACTGTCTCTCTGGGTTCACTGTCTCTCCGGCTTCACTGTCCCTGGGTTGCATGTCTCTCCGGGTTCACTGTCTCTCCGGGTTCACTGTCTCACCGGGTTCACTGTCTCTCCGGGTTCACTGTCTCTCTGGGTTCACTGTCTCTCTGGGTTCACTGTCTCTCTGGGTTCACTGTCTCTCCGGCTTCACTGTCTCTGGGTTGACTGTCTCTCCGGGTTGACTGTCTCTCCGGGTTGACTGTCTCTCCGGGTTGACTGTCTCTCCGGGTTGACTGTCTCTCCGGGTTCACTGTCTCTCCGGGTTCACTGTCTCTCCGGGTTCACTGTCTCTCCGGGTTCACTGTCTCTCCGGGTTCACTGTCTCTCCCCTTTCACTCTCACTCCGGGTTCACTGTCTCTCCGGGTTCACTGCCTCTCCGGATTCACTGTCTCTGTGTTCACTGTTTCTCCGAGTTCACTGTCTCTCCGGCTTCACTGTCTCTCCGGGTTCACTGTCTCTCCGGATTTACTGTCTCTGGGTTCTCTGTCTCTCCGGGTTTACTGTCTCTCCGGCTTCACTGTCTCTCCGTGCTCACTGTCTCTCCGGATTTAATGTCTCTTCGGGTTCACTGTCTCTCTGGGTTCACTGTCTCTCTGGGTTCACTGTCTCTCCGGGTTTACTGCCACTCCGGGTTCGCTGTTTCTCCGGGTTCACTCTCTCTCCGGGTTCTCTGTCTCTCCGGGTTTACTGTCTCTCCGGCTTCACTGTCTCTCTGGGTTCACTGTCTCTCTGTGTTTACTGTCTCTCCATGATCACTGTCTCTCCGGCTTCACTGTCTCTGGGTTGACTGTCTCTCCGGGTTCACTGTCTCTCCGGGTTCACTGTCTCTCCGGGTTCACTGTCTCTCCGGGTTCACTGTCTCTCCGGGTTCACTGTCTCTCCGGGTTCACTGTCTCTCCGGGTTCACTGTCTCTCCGGGTTCACTGTCTCTCCGGGTTCACTGTCTCTCCGGGTTCACTGTCTCCCCGGGTTCACTGTCTCTCCGGGTTCACTGTCTCTCTGGGTTCACTGTCTCTCCCCTTTCACTCTCTCTCCGTGTTCAGTGTCTCTCCGGGTTCAGTGTCTCTCCGGGTTCACTGTCTCTGCGGATTCTCTGTCTCTGTGTTCACTGTTTCTCCGGCTTCACTGTCTCTCCGGCTTCACTGTCTCTCCGGCTTCACTGTCTCTCCGGCTTCACTGTCTCTCCGGGTTCACTGTCTCTCCGGGTTCACTGTCTCTCCGGGTTTACTGTCTCTCCGGGTTTACTGTCTCTCCGGGTTCACTGTCTCTCCGGGTTCACTGTCTGTCTGGGTTCACTGTCTCTCCGGCTTCACTGTCTCTGGGTTGCCTGTCTCTCCGGATTCACTGTCTCTGGGTTCACTGTCTCTCCGGGTTTACTGCCTCTCCGGGTTCGCTGTTTCTCCGGGTTCAATGTCTCTCCGGGTTCACTGTCTCTGTGTTTACTGTCTCCCCGGGCTCACTGTCTCTCCGGGTTCACTGTCTCTCCGGGTTCACTGTCTCTCCGGATTCACTGTCTCTGTGTTCACTGTTTCTCCGAGTTCACTGTCCCTCCGGGTTCACTGTCTCTCTGGATTTACTGTCTCTGGGTTCTCTGTCTCTCCGGGTTTACTGTCTCTCCGGGTTTACTGCCTCTCCGGGTTTACTGTCTCTCCGGGTTTACTGTCTCTCCGGGTTTACTGTCTCTCCGGGTTCACTGTCTCTCCGGGTCCACTGACTGTCTGGGTTCACTGTCTCTCCGGGTTCGCTGTTTCTCCGGGTTCACTGTCTCTCCAGGTTCACTGTCTCTGGGTTTACTGTCTCTCCGGGCTCTCTGTCTCTCCGGCCTCTCTGTCTCTCCGGCCTCTCTGTCTCTCCGGGCTCTCTGTCTCTCCGGGCTCTCTGTCTCTCCGGGCTCTCTGTCTCTCCGGGCTCTCTGTCCCTCTGGGCTCTCTGTCTCTCCGGGCTCTCTGTCTCTCCGGGCTCTCTGTCTCTCCGGGTTCACTGTCTCTCCGGGTTCACTGTCTCTGTGTTTACTGTCTCCCCGGGCTCACTGTCTCTCCGCGTTCACTGTCTCTCTGTGTTCACAGTCTCTCCGGTTTCACTGTCTCTCCGGTTTCACTGTCCCTCTGGGTTCACTGTCTCTCTGGGTTCACTGTCTCTGCGTTCACTGTCTCTCCAGGTTCACTGTCTCTCTGGGTTCACTCTCTCTGGGTTCACTGTCTCTCCGGCTTCACTGTCTCTCCGGGTTCACTGTCTCTCCGGATTCACTGTCTTTGGGTTCACTGTCTCTCCGGGATTACTGTCTCTCCGGGTTCACTGTCTCTCCGGTTTCACTGTCTCTCCTCTCTGGGTTGACTGTCTCTCTGGGTTGACTGTCTCTCTGGGTTGACTGTCTCTCTGGGTTGACTGTCTCTCTGGGTTGACTGTCTCTCTGGGTTGACTGTCTCTCCGTATTCACTGTCTCTCCGTGTTCACTGTCTCTCCGTGTTCACTGTCTCTCCGGATTCACTGTCTCTCTGGGTTCACTGTCTCTCCGGCTTCACTGTCCCTGGGTTGCATGTCTCTCCGGATTCACTGTCCCCGGGTTCACTGTCTCTCCGGGATCACTGTCTCTCCGGGATCACTGTCTCTCCGGATTCACTGTCTCTCTGGGTTCACTGTCTCTCCGGCTTCACTGTCCCTGGGTTGCATGTCTCTCCGGGTTCACTGTCTCTCCGGGTTCACTGTCTCTCTGGGTTCTCTGTCTCTCTGTGTTTACTGTCTCTCCATGATCACTGTCTCTCCGGCTTCACTGTCTCTGGGTTGACTGTCTCTGGGTTGACTGTCTCTCCGGGTTCACTGTCTCTCCGGGTTCACTGTCTCTCCGGGTTCACTGTCTCTCCGGGTTCACTGTCTCTCCGGGTTCACTGTCTCTCCGGGTTCACTGTCTCTCCGGGTTCACTGTCTCTCCGGGTTCACTGTCTCCCCGGGTTCACTGTCTCTCCGGGTTCACTGTCTCTCTGGGTTCACTGTCTCTCCCCTTTCACTCTCTCTCCGGGTTCAGTGTCTCTCCGGGTTCAGTGTCTCTCCGGGTTCACTGTCTCTGCGGATTCTCTGTCTCTGTGTTCACTGTTTCTCCGGCTTCACTGTCTCTCCGGCTTCACTGTCTCTCCGGCTTCACTGTCTCTCCGGGTTCACTGTCTCTCCGGATTTACTGTCTCTGGGTTCTCTGTCTCTCCGGGTTTACTGTCTCTCCGGGTTCACTGTCTCTCCGGGTTCACTGTCTGTCTGGGTTCACTGTCTCTCCGGCTTCACTGTCTCTGGGTTGCCTGTCTCTCCGGATTCACTGTCTCTGGGTTCACTGTCTCTCCGGGTTTACTGCCTCTCCGGGTTCGCTGTTTCTCCGGGTTCAATGTCTCTCCGGGTTCACTGTCTCTGTGTTTACTGTCTCCCCGGGCTCACTGTCTCTCCGGGTTCACTGTCTCTCCGGTTCACTGTCTCTCTGGGTTCACAGTCTCTCCGGATTCACTGTCTCTCCGGTTTCACTGTCTCTCTGGGTTCACTGTCTCTCTGGGTTCACTGTCTCTGCGTTCACTGTCTCTCCAGGTTCACTGTCTCTCTGGGTTCACTCTCTCTCTGGGTTCACTGTCTCTCCGGCTTCACTGTCTCTTCTCTCCGGTTTACTGTCTCTCCGGGTTCACTGTCTCTCCGGATTCACTGTCCTTGGGTTCACTGTCTCTCCGGGATTACTGTCTCTCCGAGTGCACTGTCTCTCCGGGTTCACTGTCTCTCTGGGTTCACTGTCTCTGGGTTCACTGTGCCTGTGTTCACTGTCTGTCCAGGTTCACTGTCTCTTCGGGTTCACAGTCTCTCCGGATTCCCTGTCTCTCCGGGTTCACTGTCTCGTCTCTCTGGGTTGACTGTCTCTCTGGGTTGACTGTCTTTCCGGGCTCACTGTCTCTCCGTGTTCACTGTCTCTCCGGCTTCACTGTCACTCCGGGTTCACTGTCTCTCCGGATTCACTGTCTCTCCTGGATTACTGTCTCTCCGGGTTCACTATCTCTCCGGGTTCACTGTCTCTCTGGGTTCACTGTCTCTGGGTTCACTGTCTCTGTGTTCACTGTCTCTCCAGGTTCACTGTCTCTGCGGGTTCACAGTCTCTCCGGATTCACTGTTTCTCCGGGTTCACTGTCTCTCCGGCTTCACTGTCTCTCCGGGCTCTCTGTCTCTCCGGGATCACTGTCTCTCCGGGATCACTGTCTCTCCGGGTTCACTGTCTCTCCGAGTTCACTGTCTCTCTGGGTTCACTGTCTCTCCGGCTTCACTGTCTCCGGGTTCACTGTCTCTCCGGATTCACTGTCTCTGGGTTCACTGTCTCTCCGGGTTCACTGTCTCTCCGGGTTCACTGTCTCTCTGGGTTCACTGTCTCTCCCCTTTCACTCTCTCTCCGGGTTCACTGTCTCTCCGGGTTCACTGTCTCTCCGGATTCACTGTCTCTGTGTTCACTGTTTCTCCGAGTTCACTGTCTCTCCGGGCTCACTGTCTTTCCGGGCTCACTGTCTCTCCGTGTTCACTGTCTCTCTGGGTTCACTGTCTCTCTGTGTTTACTGTCTCTCCGTGATCACTGTCTCTCCGGGCTCACTGTCTTTCCGGGCTCACTGTCTCTCCGGATTCACTGTCTCTCCGGGTCCACTGTCTCTCCGGGTCCACTGTCTCTCCGGGTCCACTGTCTCTCCGGGTCCACTGTCTCTCCGGGTCCACTGTCTCTCCGGGTCCACTGTCTCTCCGGGTCCACTGTCTCTCCGGGTCCACTGTCTCTCCGGGTCCACTGTCTCTCCGGGTCCACTGTCTCTCCGGGTCCACTGTCTCTCCGGGTCCACTGTCTCTCTGGGTTCACTGCCTCTCTGGGTTCACTGTCTCTCTGGGTTCACTGTCTCTCTGGGTTCACTGTCTCTCTGGGTTCACTGTCACTCTGGGTTCACTGTCACTCTGGGTTCACTGTCACTCTGGGTTCACTGTCTCTGGGTTCACTGTCTCTCCAGGTTTACTGTCTCTCTGAGCTCACTCTCTCTCTGGGTCCACTGTCTCTCCGGCTTCACTGTCTCTCCGGATTTACTGTCTCTGGGATCACTGTCTCTCCGGGATCACTGTCTCTCCGGGATCACTGTCTCTCCGGGATCACTGTCTCTCCGGGATCACTGTCTCTCCGGGTTCACTGTCTCTCCGGGTTCACTGTCTCTCCGGGTTCACTGTCTCTCTGGGTTCACTGTCTCTCTGGGTTCACTGTCTCTCCGGCTTCACTGTCTCCGGGTTCACTGTCTCTCCGGATTCACTGTCTCTGGGTTCACTGTCTGTCCGGGTTTACTGCCTCTCCGGGTTCGCTGTTTCTCCGGGTTCTCTGTCTCTCCGGCTTCACTGTCTCTGGGTTTACTGTCTCTCCGGGCTCACTGTCTCTCCGGGCTCACTGTCTCTCCGGGCTGACTGTCTCTCCGGGCTCACTGTCTCTCCGGGCTCACTGTCTCTCCGGGTTCACTGTCTCTCCGAGTTCACTGTCTCTCCGGCTTCACTGTCTCACCGGGTTCACTGTCTCTCCGGATTCATTGTCTCTGGGTTGACTGTCTCTCCGGGTTGACTGTCTCTCCGGGTTCACTGTCTCTCCGGGTTCACTGTCTCTCCGGGTTCACTGTCTCTCCGGGTTCACTGTCTCTCCGGGTTCACTGTCTCTCTGGGTTCACTGTCTCTCCCCTTTCACTCTCTCTCCGGGTTCACTGTCTCTCCGGGTTCACTGCCTCTCCGGATTCACTGTTTCTGTGTTCACTGTTTCTCCGAGTTCACTGTCTCTCCGGCTTCACTGTCTCTCCGGGTTCACTGTCTCTCCGGATTTACTGTCTCTGGGTTCTCTGTCTCTCCGGATTCACAGTCTCTCCGGATTCACTGTCTCTCCGGATTCACTGTCTCTCCGGATTCACAGTCTCTCCGGATTCACTGTCTCTCCGGGTTCACTGTCTCTCCTCTCTGGGTTCACTGTCTCTCTGGGTTCACTGTCTTTCTGGCCTCACTGTCTCTCCGTGTTCACTGTCTCTCTGGGTTCACTGTCTCTGGGTTGACTGTCTCTGGGTTGACTGTCTCTCCGGATTCACTGTCTCTCCGGATTCACTGTCTCTCCGGGTTCACTGTCTCTCCGGGTTCACTGTCTCTCCGGGTTCACTGTCTCTCCGGGTTCACTGTCTCTCCGGGTTCACTGTCTCTCCGGGTTCACTGTCTCTCCGGGTTCACTGTCTCTCCGGGTTCACTGTCTCTCCGGGTTCACTGTCTCTCCGGGTTCACTGTCTCTCCGGGTTCACTGTCTCTCCGGGTTCACTGTCTCTCCGGGTTCACTGTCTCTCCGGGTTCACTGTCTCTCCGGGTTCACTGTCTCTCCGGGTTCACTGTCTCTCTGGGTTCACTGTCTCTCCCCTTTCACTCTCTCTCCGGGTTCACCGTCTCTCCGGGTTCACTGTCTCTCCGGGTTCACTGTCTCTCCGGGTTCACTGTCTCTCCGGATTCACTGTCTCTGTGTTCACTGTTTCTCCGAGTTCACTGTCTCTCCGGCTTCACTGTCTCTCCGGGTTCACTGTCTCTCCGGATTTACTGTCTCTGGGTTCTCTGTCTCTCCGGTTTTACTGTCTCTCCGGCTTCACTGTCTCTCCGTGCTCACTGTCTCTCCGGATTTACTGTCTCTACGGGTTCACTGTTTCTCCGAGTTCACTGCCTCTCCGGATTCACTGTCTCTCCGGGTTCACTGTCTCTCCGGGTTCACTGTCTCTCTGGGTTCACTGTCCCTCCGGCTTCACTGTCTCTGGGTTGACTGTCTCTCCGGATTCACTGTCTCTCCGGGTTCACTGTCTCTCCGGGTTCACTGTCTCTCTGTGTTTACTGTCTCTCCGGGTTCGCTGTTTCTCCGGGTTCTCTGTCTCTCCGGCTTCACTGTCTCTGGGTTTACTGTCTCTCCGGGCTCACTGTCTCTCCGGGCTCACTGTCTCTCCGGGTTCACTGTCTCTCCGAGTTCACTGTCTCTCCGGCTTCACTGTCTCACCGGGTTCACTGTCTCTCCGGATTCATTGTCTCTGGGTTGACTGTCTCTCCCCTTTCACTCTCTCTCCGGGTTCACTGTCTCTCCGGGTTCACTGTCTCTCCGGGTTCACTGTCTCTCCGGATTCACTGTCTCTGTGTTCACTGTTTCTCCGAGTTCACTGTCTCTCCGGCTTCACTGTCTCTCCGGGTTCACTGTCTCTCCGGATTTACTGTCTCTGGGTTCTCTGTCTCTCCGGTTTTACTGTCTCTCCGGCTTCACTGTCTCTCCGTGCTCACTGTCTCTCCGGATTTACTGTCTCTACGGGTTCACTGTCTCTCCGGGTTCACTGTCTCTCCGGCTTCACTGTCTCTCCGTGCTCACTGTCTCTACGGGTTCACTGTCTCTCCGGGTTCACTGTCTCTCTGGGTTCACTGTCTCTCCGGCTTCACTGTCTCTGGGTTGACCGTCTCTCCGGATTCACTGTCTCTCCGGATTCACTGTCACTCCGGATTCACTGTCTCTCCGGGTTCACTGTCTCTCCGGGTTCACTGTCTCTCCGGGTTCACTGTCTCTCTGGGTTCACTGTCTCTCCCCTTTCACTCTCTCTCCGGGTTCACTGTCTCTCCGGGTTCACTGTCTCTCCGGATTCTCTGTCTCTGTGTTCACTGTTTCTCCGAGTTCACTGTCTCTCCGGCTTCACTGTCTCTCCGGCTTCACTGTCTCTCCGGATTTACTGTCTCTGGGTTCTCTGTTTCTCCGGGTTTACTGTCTCTCCGGGTTCACTGTCTCTGGGTTGCCTGTCTCTCCGGATTCACTGTCTCTGGGTTCACTGTCTCTCCGGGTTTATTGCCTCTCCGGGTTCGCTGTTTCTCCGGGTTCGCTGTTTCTCCGGGTTCAATGTCTCTCCGGGTTCACTGTCTCTCTGGGTTCACAGTCTCTCCGGATTCACTGTCTCTCCGGTTTCACTGTCTCTCTGGGTTCACTGTCTCTCTGGGTTCACTGTCTCTGCGTTCACTGTCTCTCCAGGTTCATTGTCTCTCTGGGTTCACTCTCTCTCTGGGTGCACTGTCTCTCCGGCTTCACTGTAGCTACGGGTTCACTGTCTCTCCGGATTCACTGTCTTAGAGTTCACTGTCTCTCCGGGATTACTGTCTCTCCGGGTGCACTGTCTCTCCTCTCTGGGTTGACTGTCTCTCTGGGTTGACTGTCTTTCCGGGCTCACTGTCTCTCCGGCTTCACTGTCCCTGGGTTGCTTGTCTCTCCGGATTCACTGTCTCCAGGTTCACTGTCTCTCCGGGTTCACTGTCTCTCCGGGCTCACTGTCTTTCCGGGCTCACTGTCTTTCCGGGCTCACTGTCTCTCCGTGTTCACTGTCTGTCTGGGTTCACTGTCTCTCTGTGTTTACTGTCTCTCCGTGATCACTGTCTCTCCGTGATCACTGTCTCTCCGTGATCACTGTCTCTCCGGGCTCACTGTCTTTCCGGGCTCACTGTCTTTCCGGGCTCACTGTCTCTCCGGATTCACTGTCTCTCCGGGTCCACTGTCTCGCCGGGTCCACTGTCTCTCCGGGTCCACTGTCTCTCCGGGTCCACTGTCTCTCTGGGTTCACTGTCACTCTGGGTTCACTGTCTCTGGGTTCACTGTCTCTCCAGGTTTACTGTCTCTCGGAGCTCACTCTCTCTCTAGGTCCACTGTCTCTCCGGCTTCACTGTCACTCCGGGTTCACTGTCTCTCCGGATTCACTGTCTCTCCTGGATTACTGTCTGTCCGGGTTCACTATCTCTCCGGCTTCACTGTCTGTCTGGGTTCACTGTCTCTCCGGCTTCACTGTCTCTGGGTTGCCTGTCTCTCTGGGTTCACTGTCTCTGGGTTCACTGTCTCTCCGGGTTTACTGCCTCTCCGGGTTCGCTGTTTCTCCGGGTTCAATGTCTCTCCGGGTTCACTGTCTCTCCGGTTCACTGTCTCTCTGTGTTCACTGTCTCTCCGTGTTCACTGTCTCTCCGTGTTCACTGTCTCTCTGGGTTCACTGTCTCTCCGGCTTCACTGTCCCTGGCTTGCATGTCTCTGCGGATTCACTGTCTCCGGGTTCACTGTCTCTCCGGGCTCACTGTCTTTCCGGGCTCACTGTCTCTCCGTGTTCACTGTCTCTCTGGGTTCACTGTCTCTCTGGGTTCATTGTCTCTCTGGGTTCACTGTCTCTCTGTGATCACTGTCTCTCCGGGCTCACTGTCTTTCCGGGCTCACTGTCTTTCCGGGCTCACTGTCTCTCCGGATTCACTGTCTCTCCGGGTCCACTGTCTCTCTGGGTTCACTGTCACTCTGGGTTCACTATCTCTGGGTTCACTGTCTCTCCAGGTTTACTGTCTCTCGGACCTCACTCTCTCTCTGGGTCCACTGTCTTTCCGGGCTCACTGTCTTTCCGGGCTCACTGTCTCTCCGGATTCACTGTCTCTCCGGGTCCACTGTCTCTCTGGGTTCACTGTCACTCTGGGTTCACTGTCTCTGGGTTCACTGTCTCTCCGGATTCACTGTCTCTCTGGGTTCACTGTCTCTCCGGCTTCACTGTCCCTGGGTTGCATGTCTCTGCGGATTCACTGTCTCCGGGTTCACTGTCTCTCCGGGCTCACTGTCTTTCCGGGCTCACTGTCTCTCCGTGTTCACTGTCTCTCTGGGTTCACTGTCTCTCTGGGTTCATTGTCTCTCTGGGTTCACTGCCTCTCTGTGATCACTGTCTCTCCGGGCTCACTGTCTTTCCGGGCTCACTGTCTTTCCGGGCTCACTGTCTCTCCGGATTCACTGTCTCTCCGGGTCCACTGTCTCTCCGGATTCACTGTCTCTCCTGGATTACTGTCTGTCCGGGTTCACTATCTCTCCGGGTTCACTGTCTCTCTGGGTTCACTGTCTCTGGGTTCACTGTCTCTGTGTTCACTGTCTCTCCAGGTTCACTGTCTCTGCGGGTTCACAATCTCTCCGGATTCACTGTTTCTCCGGGTTCACTGTCTCTCCGGCTTCACTGTCTCTGGGTTTACTGTCTCTCCGGGCTCAATGTCTCTCCGGGATCACTGTCTCTCCGGGATCACTATCTCTCCGGGATCACTGTCTCTCCGGGTTAACTGACTCTCCGGATTCACTGTCTCCGGGTTCACTGTCTCTCCGGATTCACTGTCTCTGGGTTCACTGTCTCTCCGGGTTCACTGTCTCTCCGGGTTCACTGTCT
Organism: Scyliorhinus torazame; assembly: GCF_047496885.1. Classification (NCBI taxonomy): domain Eukaryota; kingdom Metazoa; phylum Chordata; class Chondrichthyes; order Carcharhiniformes; family Scyliorhinidae; genus Scyliorhinus; species Scyliorhinus torazame. Next base: position 24,416,744 of record NC_092722.1, read on the forward strand.
CTCCGGGTTCACTGTCTCTCTGGGTTCACTGTCTCTCCCCTTTCACTCTATCTCCGGGTTCAACTGTCTCTCCGGGTTCACTGTCTCTCCGGATTTGCTGTCTCTGGGTTCTCTGTCTCTCCGGGTTTACTGTCTCTCCGGGTTCACTGTCTGTCTGGGTTCACTGTCTCTCCGGCTTCACTGTCTCTGGGTTGCCTGTCTCTCCGGATTCACTGTCTCTGGGTTCACTGTCTCTCCGGGTTTACTGCCTCTCCGGGTTCGCTGTTTCTCCGGGTTCAATGTCTCTCCGGGTTCACTGTCTCTCCGGGTTCACTGTCTCTCTGGGTTCACAGTCTCTCTGGGTTCACAGTCTCTCCGGATTCACTGTCTCTCCGGTTTCACTGTCTCTCTGGGTTCACTGTCTCTCTGGGTTCACTGTCTCTGCGTTCACTGTCTCTCCAGGTTTACTGTCTCTCGGAGCTCACTCTCTCTCTGGGTCCACTGTCTCTCCGGCTTCACTGTCACTCCGGGTTCACTGTCTCTCCGGATTCACTGTCTCTCCTGGATTACTGTCTGTCCGGGTTCACTATCTCTCCGGGTTCACTGTCTCTCTGGGTTCACTGTCTCTGGGTTCACTGTCTCTGTGTTCACTGTCTCTGCAGGTTCACTGTCTCTGCGGGTTCACTGTCTCTCCGGCTTCACTGTCTCTCCGGGCTCTCTGTCTCTCCGGGCTCTCTGTCTCTCCGGGCTCTCTGTCTCTCCGGGCTCTCTGTCTCTCCGGGCTCTCTGTCTCTCCGGGATCACTGTCTCTCCGGGATCACTGTCTCTCCGGGTTCACTGTCTCTCCGGGTTCACTGTCTCTCCGGGTTCACTGTCTCTCCGGGTTCACTGTCTCTCCGGGTTCACTGTCTCTCTGGGTTCACTGTCTCTCCGGATTCACTGTCTCTGTGTTCACTGTTTCTCCGAGTTCACTGTCTCTCCAGCTTCACTGTCTCTCCGCGTTCACTGTCTCTCCGGTTCACTGTCTCTCTGGGTTCACAGTCTCTCTCGGTTCACAGTCTCTCTGGGTTCACAGTCTCTCTGGGTTCACAGTCTCTCCGGATTCACTGTCTCTCCGGTTTCACTGTCTCTCTGGGCTCACTGTCTCTCCGGGCTCACTGTCTCTCCGGGCTCACTGTCTCTCTGGGTTGATTGTCTTTCTGGCCTCACTGTCTCTCCGTGTTCACTGTCTCTCCGTGTTCACTGTCTCTCTGGGTTCACTGTCTCTCTGTGTTTACTGTCTCTCCATGATCACTGTCTCTCCGGCTTCACTGTCTCTGGGTTCACTGTCTCTCCGGATTCACTGTCTCTCCGGATTCACTGTCTCTCCGGATTCACTGTCTCTCCGGGTTCACTGTCTCTCCGGGTTCACTGTCTCTCCGGGTTCACTGTCTCTCCGGGTTCACTGTCTCTCCGGGTTCACTGTCTCTCCGGGTTCACTGCCTCTCCGGGTTCACTGCCTCTCCGGCTTCACTGTCTCTCCGGGTTCACTGTCTCACCGGATTTACTGTCTCTGGGTTCTCTGTCTCTCCGGTTTTACTGTCTCTCCGGTTTTACTGTCTCTCCGGCTTCACTGTCTCTCCGTGCTCACTGTCTCTTCGGATTTACTGTCTCTCCGGGTTCACTGTCTCTCCGGGTTCACTGTCTCTCTGGGTTCACTGTCCCTCCGGCTTCACTGTCTCTGGGTTGACGGTCTCTCCGGATTCACTGTCTCTCCGGGTTCACTGTCTCTCCGGGTTCACTGTCTCTCCGGGTTCACTGTCTCTCCGGGTTCACTGTCTCTCCGGGTTCACTGTCTCTCCGGGTTCACTGTCTCTGGGTTCACTGTGTCTGTGTTCACTGTCTGTCCAGGTTCACTGTCTCTTCGGGTTCACAGTCTCTCCGGATTCCCTGTCTCTCCGGGTTCACTGTCTCTCCGGGATCACTGTCTCTCCGGGTTCACTGTCTCTCCGGGTTCACTGTCTCTCTGGGTTCACTGTCTCTCCGGCTTCACTGTCTCCGGGTTCACTGTCTCTCCGGATTCACTGTCTCTGGGTTCACTGTCTCTCCGGGTTCACTGTCTCTCCGGGTTCACTGTCTCTCCGGGATCACTGTCTCTCTGGGTTCACTGTCTCTCCCCTTTCACTCTCTCTCCGGGTTCACTGTCTCTCTGGGTTCACTGTCTCTCCGGGTTTACTGTCTATGTGTTCACTGTTTCTCCGAGTTCACTGTCTCTCCGGGCTCACTGTCTTTCCGGGCTCACTGTCTCTCCGTGTTCACTGTCTCTCTGGGTTCACTGTCTCTCTGTGTTTACTGTCTCTCTGTGATCACTGTCTCTCCGGGCTCACTGTCTTTCCGGGCTCACTGTCTTTCCGGGCTCACTGTCTCTCCGGATTCACTGTCTCTCCGGGTCCACTGTCTCTCCGGGTCCACTGTCTCTCCGGGTCCACTGTCTGTCCGGGTCCACTGTCTCTCCGGGTCCACTGTCTCTCCGGGTCCACTGTCTCTCCGGGTCCACTGTCTCTCCGGGTCCACTGTCTCTCCCCTTTCACTCTCTCTCCGGGTTCACTGTCTCTCCGGGTTCACTGCCTCTCCGGATTCACTGTCTCTGTGTTCACTGTTTCTCCGAGTTCACTGTCTCTCCGGCTTCACTGTCTCTCCGGGTTCACTGTCTCTCCGGATTTACTGTCTCTGGGTTCTCTGTCTCTCCGGATTCACAGTCTCTCCGGATTCACTGTTTCTCCGGATTCGCTGTCTCTCCGGATTCACAGTCTCTCCGGATTCACTGTCTCTCCGGGTTCACTGTCTCTCCTCTCTGGGTTCACTGTCTCTCTGGGTTCACTGTCTTTCTGGCCTCACTGTCTCTCCGTGTTCACTGTCTCTCTGGGTTCACTGTCTCTCTGTGTTTACTGTCTCTCCATGATCACTGTCTCTCCGGCTTCACTGTCTCTGGGTTGACTGTCTCTGGGTTGACTGTCTCTCCGGATTCACTGTCTCTCCGGATTCACTGCCTCTACGGGTTCACTGTCTCTCCGGGTTCACTGTCTCTCCGGGTTCACTGTCTCTCCGGGTTCACTGTCTCTCCGGGTTCACTGTCTCTCCGGGTTCACTGTCTCTCCGGGTTCACTGTCTCTCCGGGTTCACTGTCTCTCCGGGTTCACTGTCTCTCCGGGTTCACTGTCTCTCCGGGTTCACTGTCTCTCCGGGTTCACTGTCTCTCCGGGATTCACTGTCTCTCCGGGTTCACTGTCTCTCTGGGTTCACTGTCTCTCTGGGTTCACTGTCTCTCCCCTTTCACTCTCTCTCCGGGTTCACTGTCTCTCCGGGTTCACTGTCTCTCCGGGTTCACTGTCTCTCCGGATTCACTGTCTCTGTGTTCACTGTTTCTCCGAGTTCACTGTCTCTCTGGCTTCACTGTCTCTCCGGGTTCACTGTCTCTCCGGATTCACTGTCTCTTCGGGTCCACTGTCTCTCCGGGTCCACTGTCTCTCCGGGTCCACTGTCTCTCCGGGTCCACTGTCTCTCCGGGTCCACTGTCTCTCCGGGTTCACTGTCTATGTGTTCACTGTTTCTCCGAGTTCACTGTCTCTCCGGGCTCACTGTCTTTCCGGGCTCACTGTCTCTCCGTGTTCACTGTCTCTCTGGGTTCACTGTCTCTCCCCTTTCACTCTCTCTCCGGGTTCACTGTCTCTCCGGGTTCACTGTCTCTCTGGGTTCACTGTCTCTCCCCTTTCACTCTCTCTCCGGGTTCACTGTCTCTCCGGGTTCACTGTCTCTCCGGGTTCACTGTCTATGTGTTCACTGTTTCTCCGAGTTCACTGTCTCTCCGGGCTCACTGTCTTTTCGGGCTCACTGTCTCTCCGTGTTCACTGTCTCTCTGGGTTCACTGTCTCTCTGTGTTTACTGTCTCTCTGTGATCACTGTCTCTCCGGGCTCACTGTCTTTCCGGGCTCACTGTCTTTCCGGGCTCACTGTCTCTCCGGATTCACTGTCTCTCCGGGTCCACTGTCTCTCCGGGTCCACTGTCTGTCCGGGTCCACTGTCTGTCCGGGTCCACTGTCTCTCCGGGTCCACTGTCTCTCCGGGTCCACTGTCTCTCCGGGTCCACTGTCTCTCCGGGTCCACTGTCTCTCCGGGTCCACTGTCTCTCCGGGTCCACTGTCTCTCTGGGTTCACTGTCTCTCTGGGTTCACTGTCACTCTGGGTTCACTGTCTCTGGGTTCACTGTCTCTCCAGGTTTACTGTCTCTCGGAGCTCACTCTCTCTCTGGGTCCACTGTCTCTCCGGCTTCACTGTCTCTCCGGATTCACTGTCTCTGGGATCACTGTCTCTCCGGGATCACTGTCTCTCCGGGATCACTGTCTCTCCGGGATCACTGTCTCTCCGGGATCACTGTCTCTCCGGGATCACTGTCTCTCCGGGATCACTGTCTCTCCGGGTTCACTGTCTCTCCGGGTTCACTGTCTCTCCGGGTTCACTGTCTCTCCGGGTTCACTGTCTCTCCGGCTTCACTGTCTCTGGGTTTACTGTCTCTCCGGGCTCACTGTCTCTCCGGGCTCACTGTCTCTCCGGGTTCACTGTCTCTCCGAGTTCACTGTCTCTCCGGCTTCACTGTCTCACCGGGTTCACTGTCTCTCCGGATTCATTGTCTCTGGGTTGACTGTCTCTCCGGGTTGACTGTCTCTCCGGGTTGACTGTCTCTCCGGGTTCACTGTCTCTCCGGGTTCACTGTCTCTCCGGGTTCACTGTCTCTCCGGGTTCACTGTCTCTCCGGGTTCACTGTCTCTCTGGGTTCACTGTCTCTCCCCTTTCACTCTCTCTCCGGGTTCACTGTCTCTCCGGGTTCACTGCCTCTCCGGATTCACTGTCTCTGTGTTCACTGTTTCTCCGAGTTCACTGTCTCTCCGGCTTCACTGTCTCTCCGGGTTCACTGTCTCTCCGGATTTACTGTCTCTGGGTTCTCTGTCTCTCCGGATTCACAGTCTCTCCGGATTCACTTTCTCTCCGGATTCGCTGTCTCTCCGGATTCACAGTCTCTCCGGATTCACTGTCTCTCCGGGTTCACTGTCTCTCCTCTCTGGGTTCACTGTCTCTCTGGGTTCACTGTCTTTCTGGCCTCACTGTCTCTCCGTGTTCACTGTCTCTCTGGGTTCACTGTCTCTCTGTGTTTACTGTCTCTCCATGATCACTGTCTCTCCGGCTTCACTGTCTCTGGGTTGACTGTCTCTGGGTTGACTGTCTCTCCGGATTCACTGTCTCTCCGGATTCACTGTCTCTACGGGTTCACTGTCTCTCCGGGTTCACTGTCTCTCCGGGTTCACTGTCTCTCCGGGTTCACTGTCTCTCCGGGTTCACTGTCTCTCCGGGTTCACTGTCTCTCCGGGTTCACTGTCTCTCCGGGTTCACTGTCTCTCCGGGTTCACTGTCTCTCCGGGTTCACTGTCTCTCCGGGTTCACTGTCTCTCCGGGTTCACTGTCTCTCCGGGTTCACTGTCTCTCCGGGTTCACTGTCTCTCCGGGATTCACTGTCTCTCCGGGTTCACTGTCTCTCTGGGTTCACTGTCTCTCTGGGTTCACTGTCACTCTGGGTTCACTGTCACTCTGGGTTCACTGTCTCTCCAGGTTTACTGTCTCTCCAGGTTTACTGTCTCTCGGAGCTCACTCTCTCTCTGGGTCCACTGTCTCTCCGGCTTCACTGTCTCTCCGGATTCACTGTCTCTGGGATCACTGTCTCTCCGGGATCACTGTCTCTCCGGGATCACTGTCTCTCCGGGATCACTGTCTCTCCGGGATCACTGTCTCTCCGGGATCACTGTCTCTCCGGGATCACTGTCTCTCCGGGTTCACTGTCTCTCCGGGTTCACTGTCTCTCCGGGTTCACTGTCTCTCCGGGTTCACTGTCTCTCTGGGTTCACTGTCTCTCTGGGTTCACTGTCTCTCGGGCTTCACTATCTCCGGGTTCACTGACTCTCCGGATTCACTGTCTCTGGGTTCACTGTCTGTCCGGGTTTACTGCCTCTCCGGGTTCGCTGTTTCTCCAGGTTCTCTGTCTCTCCGGCTTCACTGTCTCTGGGTTTACTGTCTCTCCGGGCTCACTGTCTCTCCGGGCTCACTGTCTCTCCGGGTTCACTGTCTCTCCGAGTTCACTGTCTCTCCGGCTTCACTGTCTCACCGGGTTCACTGTCTCTCCGGATTCATTGTCTCTGGGTTGACTGTCTCTCCGGGTTGACTGTCTCTCCGGGTTGACTGTCTCTCCGGGTTCACTGTCTCTCCGGGTTCACTGTCTCTCCGGGTTCACTGTCTCTCCGGGTTCACTGTCTCTCCGGGTTCACTGTCTCTCCGGGTTCACTGTCTCTCTGGGTTCACTGTCTCTCCCCTTTCACTCTCTCTCCGGGTTCACTGTCTCTCCGGGTTCACTGCCTCTCCGGATTCACTGTCTCTGTGTTCACTGTTTCTCCGAGTTCACTGTCTCTCCGGCTTCACTGTCTCTCCGGGTTCACTGTCTCTCCGGGTTCACTGTCTCTCCGGGTTCACTGTCTCTCCGGGTTCACTGTCTCTCCGGGTTCACTGTCTCTCCGGGTTCACTGTCTCTCCGGGTTCACTGTCTCTCCGGGTTCACTGTCTCTCCGGGTTCACTGTCTCTCCGGGTTCACTGTCTCTCCGGGATTCACTGTCTCTCCGGGTTCACTGTCTCTCTGGGTTCACTGTCTCTCCCCTTTCACTCTCTCTCCGGGTTCACTGTCTCTCCGGGTTCACTGTCTCTCCGGGTTCACTGTCTCTCCGGGTTCACTGTCTCTCCGGATTCACTGTCTCTGTGTTCACTGTTTCTCCGAGTTCACTGTCTCTCCGGCTTCACTGTCTCTCCGGGTTCACTGTCTCTCCGGATTTACTGTCTCTGGGTTCTCTGTCTCTCCGGTTTTACTGTCTCTCCGGCTTCACTGTCTCTCCGTGCTCACTGTGTCTCCGGATTTACTGTCTCTACGGGTTCACTGTCTCTCCGGGTTCACTGTCTCTCCGGCTTCACTGTCTCTCCGTGCTCACTGTCTCTCCGGATTTACTGTCTCTACGGGTTCACTGTCTCTCCGGGTTCACTGTCTCTCTGGGTTCACTGTCTCTCCGGCTTCACTGTCTCTGGGTTGACCGTCTCTCCGGATTCACTGTCTCTCCGGATTCACTGTCTCTCCGGATTCACTGTCTCTCCGGATTCACTGTCTCTCCGGGTTCACTGTCTCTCCGGGTTCACTGTCTCTCCGGGTTCACTGTCTCTCCGGGTTCACTCTCTCTCCGGGTTCACTGTCTCTCCGGGTTCACTGTCTCTCCGGATTCTCTGTCTCTGTGTTCACTGTTTCTCCGAGTTCACTGTCTCTCCGGCTTCACTGTCTCTCCGGCTTCACTGTCTCTCCGGCTTCACTGTCTCTCCGGATTTACTGTCTCTGGGTTCTCTGTCTCTCCGGGTTTACTGTCTCTCCGGGTTCACTGTCTCTGGGTTGCATGTCTCTCCGGATTCACTGTCTCTGGGTTCACTGTCTCTCCGGGTTTATTGCCTCTCCGGGTTCGCTGTTTCTCCGGGTTCAATGTCTCTCCGGGTTCACTGTCTCTCTGGGTTCACAGTCTCTCCGGATTCACTGTCTCTCCGGTTTCACTGTCTCTCTGGGTTCACTGTCTCTCTGGGTTCACTGTCTCTGCGTTCACTGTCTCTCCAGGTTCATTGTCTCTCTGGGTTCACTCTCTCTCTGGGTGCACTGTCTCTCCGGCTTCACTGTAGCTACGGGTTCACTGTCTCTCCGGATTCACTGTCTTAGCGTTCACTGTCTCTCCGGGATTACTGTCTCTCCGGGTGCACTGTCTCTCCTCTCTGGGTTGACTGTCTCTCTGGGTTGACTGTCTCTCCGGGCTCACTGTCTCTCCGTGTTCACTGTCTCTCCGTGTTCCCTGTCTCTCCGGATTCACTGTCTCTCTGGGTTCACTGTCTCTCCGGCTTCACTGTCCCTGGGTTGCTTGTCTCTCCGGATTCACTGTCTCCGGGTTCACTGTCTCTCCGGGCTCACTGTCTTTCCGGGCTCACTGTCTTTCCGGGCTCACTGTCTCTACGTGTTCACTGTCTGTCTGGGTTCACTGTCTCTCTGTGTTTACTGTCTCTCCGTGATCACTGTCTCTCCGGGCTCACTGTCTTTCCGGGCTCACTGTCTTTCCGGGCTCACTGTCTCTCCGGATTCACTGTCTCTCCGGGTCCACTGTCTCGCCGGGTCCACTGTCTCTCCGGGTCCACTGTCTCTCCGGGTCCACTGTCTCTCCGGGTCCACTGTCTCTCCGGGTCCACTGTCTCTCCGGGTCCACTGTCTCTCCGGGTCCACTGTCTCTCCGGGTCCACTGTCTCTCCGGGTCCACTGTCTCTCCGGGTCCACTGTCTCTCCGGGTCCACTGTCTCTCCGGGTCCACTGTCTCTCCGGGTCCACTGTCTCTCCGGGTCCACTGTCTCTCCGGGTCCACTGTCTCTCCGGGTCCACTGTCTCTCTGGGTTCACTGTCTCTCTGGGTTCACTGTCACTCTGGGTTCACTGTCTCTGGGTTCACTGTCTCTCCAGGTTTACTGTCTCTCGGAGCTCACTCTCTCTCTGGGTCCACTGTCTCTCCGGCTTCACTGTCACTCCGGGTTCACTGTCTCTCCGGATTCACTGTCTCTCCTGGATTACTGTCTGTCCGGGTTCACTATCTCTCCGGGTTCACTGTCTGTCTGGGTTCACTGTCTCTCCGGCTTCACTGTCTCTGGGTTCACTGTCTCTCCGGGTTTACTGCCTCTCCGGGTTCGCTGTTTCTCCGGGTTCAATGTCTCTCCGGGTTCACTGTCTCTCCGGTTCACAGTCTCTCTGGGTTCACAGTCTCTCCGGATTCACTGTCTCTCCGGTTTCACTGTCTCTCTGGGTTCACTGTCTCTCTGGGTTCACTGTCTCTGCGTTCACTGTCTCTCAAGGTTCATTGTCTGTCTGGGTTCACTCTCTCTCTCGGTTCACTGTCTCTCCGGCTTCACTGTAGCTACGGGTTCACTGTCTCTCCGGATTCACTGTCTTTGGGTTCACTGTCTCTCCGGGATTACTGTCTCTCCGGGATTACTGTCTCTCCGGGTGCACTCTCTCTCTGGGTTCACTGTCTCTGGGTTCACTGTGTCTGTGTTCACTGTCTGTCCAGGTTCACTGTCTCTTCGGGTTCACAGTCTCTCCGGATTCACTGTCTCTCCGGGTTCACTGTCTCTCCTCTCTGGGTTGACTGTCTCTCTGGGTTGACTGTCTTTCCGGGATTACTGTCTCTCCGTGTTCACTGTCTCTCCGGGTTCACTGTCTCTCCGGCTTCACTGTCCCTGGGTTGCATGTCTCTCCGGATTCACTGTCTCCGGGTTCACTGTCTCTCCGGGCTCACTGTCTTTCCGGGCTCACTGTCTCTCCGTGTTCACTGTCTCTCCGTGTTCACTGTCTCTCTGGGTTCATTGTCTCTCTGGGTTCACTGTCTCTCTGTGATCACTGTCTCTCCGGGCTCACTGTCTTTCCGGGCTCACTGTCTCTCCGGATTCACTGTCTCTCCGGGTCCACTGTCTCTCTGGGTTCACTGTCACTCTGGGTTCACTGTCTCTGGGTTCACTGTCTCTCCAGGTTTACTGTCTCTCGGACCTCACTCTCTCTCTGGGTCCACTGTCTCTCCGGCTTCACTGTCACTCCGGGTTCACTGTCTCTCCGGATTCACTGTCTCTCCTGGATTACCGTCTGTCCGGGTTCACTATCTCTCCGGGTTCACTGTCTCTCTGGGTTCACTGTCTCTGGGTTCACTGTCTCTGTGTTCACTGTCTCTCCAGGTTCACTGTCTCTGCGGGTTCACAATCTCTCCGGATTCACTGTTTCTCCGGGTTCACTGTCTCTCCGGCTTCACTGTCTCTGGGTTTACTGTCTCTCCGGGCTCAATGTCTCTCCGGGATCACTGTCTCTCCGGGATCACTGTCTCTCCGGGATCACTATTTCTCCGGGATCACTGTCTCTCCGGGTTCACTGACTCTCCGGATTCACTGTCTCTCTGGGTTCACTGTCTCTCCGGCTTCACTGTCTCCGGGTTCACTGTCTCTCCGGATTCACTGTCTCTGGGTTCACTGTCTCTCCGGGTTCACTGTCTCTCCGGGTTCACTGTCTCTCTGGGTTCACTGTCTCTCCCCTTTCACTCTCTCTCCGGGTTCAACTGTCTCTCCGGGTTCACTGTCTCTCCGGATTTACTGTCTCTGGGTTCTCTGTCTCTCCGGGTTTACTGTCTCTCCGGGTTCACTGTCTGTCTGGGTTCACTGTCTCTCCGGCTTCACTGTCTCTGGGTTGCCTGTCTCTCCGGATTCACTGTCTCTGGGTTCACTGTCTCTCCGGGTTTACTGCCTCTCCGGGTTCGCTGTTTCTCCGGGTTCAATGTCTCTCCGGGTTCACTGTCTCTCTGGGTTCACAGTCTCTCTGGGTTCACAGTCTCTCCGGATTCACTGTCTCTCCGGTTTCACTGTCTCTCTGGGTTCACTGTCTCTCTGGGTTCACTGTCTCTCTGGGTTCACTGTCTCTCTGCATTCACTGTCTCTGCGTTCACTGTCTCTCCAGGTTTACTGTCTCTCGGAGCTCACTCTCTCTCTGGGTCCACTGTCTCTCCGGCTTCACTGTCACTCCGGGTTCACTGTCTCTCCGGATTCACTGTCTCTCCTGGATTACTGTCTGTCCGGGTTCACTATCTCTCCGGGTTCACTGTCTCTCTGGGTTCACTGTCTCTGGGTTCACTGTCTCTGTGTTCACTGTCTCTCCAGGTTCACTGTCTCTGCGGGTTCACAGTCTCTCCGGATTCACTGTTTCTCCGGGTTCACTGTCTCTCCGGCTTCACTGTCTCTCCGGGCTCTCTGTCTCTCCGGGCTCTCTGTCTCTCCGGGCTCTCTGTCTCTCCGGGCTCTCTGTCTCTCCGGGTTCACTGTCTCTCCGGGTTCACTGTCTCTCCGGGTTCACTGTCTCTCCGGGTTCACTGTCTCTCCGGGTTCACTGTCTCTCTGGGTTCACTGTCTCTCCGGATTCACTGTCTCTGTGTTCACTGTTTCTCCGAGTTCACTGTCTCTCCGGCTTCACTGTCTCTCCGCGTTCACTGTCTCTCCGGTTCACTGTCTCTCTGGGTTCACAGTCTCTCTGGGTTCACAGTCTCTCTGGGTTCACAGTCTCTCTGGGTTCACAGTCTCTCCGGATTCACTGTCTCTCCGGTTTCACTGTCTCTCTGGGCTCACTGTCTCTCCGGGCTCACTGTCTCTCCGGGCTCACTGTCTCTCTGGGTTGATTGTCTTTCTGGCCTCACTGTCTCTCCGTGTTCACTGTCTCTCCGTGTTCACTGTCTCTCCGTGTTCACTGTCTCTCTGGGTTCACTGTCTCTCTGTGTTTACTGTCTCTCCATGATCACTGTCTCTCCGGCTTCACTGTCTCTGGGTTCACTGTCTCTCCGGATTCACTGTCTCTCCGGATTCACTGTCTCTCCGGATTCACTGTCTCTCCGGATTCACTGTCTCTCCGGATTCACTGTCTCTCCGGGTTCACTGTCTCTCCGGGTTCACTGTCTCTCCGGGTTCACTGTCTCTCCGGGTTCACTGTCTCTCCGGGTTCACTGTCTCTCCGGGTTCACTGTCTCTCCGGGTTCACTGTCTCTCCGGGTTCACTGTCTCTCCGGGTTCACTGCCTCTCCGGGTTCACTGTCTCTCCGGGTTCACTGTCTCACCGGATTTACTGTCTCTGGGTTCACTGTTTCTCCGAGTTCACTGCCTCTCCGGCTTCACTGTCTCTCCGGGTTCACTGTCTCACCGGATTTACTGTCTCTGGGTTCTCTGTCTCTCCGGTTTTACTGTCTCTCCGGTTTTACTGTCTCTCCGGCTTCACTGTCTCTCCGTGCTCACTGTCTCTTCGGATTTACTGTCTCTCCGGGTTCACTGTCTCTCCGGGTTCACTGTCTCTCTGAGTTCACTGTCCCTCCGGCTTCACTGTCTCTGGGTTGACTGTCTCTCCGGATTCACTGTCTCTCCGGGTTCACTGTCTCTCCGGGTTCACTGTCTCTCCGGGTTCACTGTCTCTCCGGGTTCACTGTCTCTCCGGGTTCACTGTCTCTCCGGGTTCACTGTCTCTCCGGGTTCACTGTCTCTCCGGGTTCACTGTCTCTCTGGGTTCACTGTCTCTCCGGGTTCACTGTCTCTCCGGATTCTCTGTCTCTGTGTTCACTGTTTCTCCGAGTTCACTGTCTCTCAGATTTACTGTCTCTGGGTTCTCTGTCTCTCCGGGTTTACTGTCTCTCCGGGTTCACTGTCTCTGGGTTGCCTGTCTCTCCGGATTCACTTTCTCTGGGTTCACTGTCTCTCCGGGTTTACTGCCTCTCCGGGTTCGCTGTTTCTCCGGGTTCAATGTCTCTCCGGGCTCACTGTCTCTCCGGTTCACTGTCTCCGGGTTTACTGCCTCTCTGGGTTCGCTGTTTCTCCGGCTTCACTGTCTCTCCGGGTTCACTGTCTCTGTGTTTACTGTATCCCCGGGCTCACTGTATCTCCGCGTTCACTGTCTCTCTGGGTTCACAGTCTCTCCGGATTCACTCTCTCTCTGGGTTCACTGTCTCTCTGGGTTCACTGTCTCTCCGGCTTCACTGTATCTCCGGCTTCACTGTATCTCCGGGTTCACTGTCTCTCCGGATTCACTGTCTTTGGGTTCACTGTCTCTCCGGGTTCACTGTCTCTCCGGGTTCACTGTCTCTCCGGGTTCACTGTCTCTCTGGGTTCACTGTCTCTGGGTTCACTGTGTCTGTGTTCACTGTCTGTCCAGGTTCACTGTCGCTCCGGGTTCACAGTCTCTCCGGGTTCACAGTCTCTCCGGGTTCACAGTCTCTCCGGATTCACTGTCTCTCCGGATTCACTGTCTCTCTGGGTTCACTGTCTCCCTGGCTTCACTGTCCCTGGGTTGCTTGTCTCTCCGGATTCACTGTCTCCGGGTTCACTGTCTCTCCGGGTTCACTGTCTCTCCGGGTTCACTGTCTCTCCGGGCTCACTGTCTCTCCGGGCTCACTGTCTTTCCGGGCTCACTGTCTCTCCGTGTTCACTGTCTCTCCAGGTTCACTGTCTCTCAGAGCTCACTCTCTCTCTGGGTTCACTGTCTCTCCGGGTTCACTGTCTCTCCGGATTCTCTGTCTCTGTGTTCACTGTTTCTCCGAGTTCACTGTCTCTCAGATTTACTGTCTCTGGGTTCTCTGTCTCTCCGGGTTTACTGTCTCTCCGGGTTCACTGTCTCTGGGTTGCCTGTCTCTCCGGATTAACTGTCTCTGGGTTCACTGTCTCTCCGGGTTTCCTGCCTCTCCGGGTTCGCTGTTTCTCCGGGTTCAATGTCTCTCCGGGTTCACTGTCTCTCCGGTTCACTGTCTCCGGGTTTACTGCCTCTCTGGGTTCGCTGTTTCTCCGGCTTCACTGTCTCTCCGGGTTCACTGTCTCTGTGTTTACTGTATCCCCGGGCTCACTGTATCTCCGCGTTCACTGTCTCTCTGGGTTCACAGTCTCTCCGGATTCACTGTCTCTCTGGGTTCACTGTCTCTCCGGCTTCACTGTATCTCCGGCTTCACTGTATCTCCGGGTTCACTGTCTCTCCGGATTCACTGTCTTTGGGTTCACTGTCTCTCCGGGTTCACTGTCTCTCCGGGTTCACTGTCTCTCCGGGTTCACTGTCTCTCTGGGTTCACTGTCTCTGGGTTCACTGTGTCTGTGTTCACTGTCTGTCCAGGTTCACTGTCTCTCCGGGTTCACAGTCTCTCCGGGTTCACAGTCTCTCCGGGTTCACAGTCTCTCCGGATTCACAGTCTCTCCGGATTCACTGTCTCTCCGGATTCACTGTCTCTCTGGGTTCACTGTCTCCCTGGCTTCACTGTCCCTGGGTTGCTTGTCTCTCCGGATTCACTGTCTCCGGGTTCACTGTCTCTCCGGGTTCACTGTCTCTCCGGGTTCACTGTCTCTCCGGGCTCACTGTCTCTCCGGGCTCACTGTCTTTCCGGGCTCACTGTCTCTCCGTGTTCACTGTCTCTCCAGGTTCACTGTCTCTCAGAGCTCACTCTCTCTCTGGGTCCACTGTCTCTCCGGCTTCACTGTGACTCCGGGTTCACTGTCTCTCCGGATTCACTGTCTCTGGGATCACTGTCTCTCCTGGATTACTGTCTGTCCGGGTTCACTGTCTCTCCGGGTTCACTGTCTCTCTGGGTTCACTGTCTCTGGGTTCACTGTCTCTGTGTTCACTGTCTCTCCGGATTCACTGTCTCCGGGTTCACTGTCTCTCTGGGTCCACTGTCTCTCCTGCTTCACTGTCACTCCGGGTTCACTGTCTCTCCGGATTCACTGTCTCTCCTGGATTACTGTCTGTCCGGGTTCACTATCTCTCCGGGTTCACTGTCTCTCTGGGTTCACTGTCTCTGTGTTCACTGTCTCTCCAGGTTCACTGTCTCTGCGGGTTCACAATCTCTCTGGATTCACTGTTTCTCCGGGTTCACTGTCTCTCCGGGATCACTGTCTCTCCGGGCTCACTGTCTCTGCGGGTTCACAATCTCTCCGGATTCACTGTTTCTCCGGGTTCACTGTCTCTCCGGGATCACTGTCTCTCCGGGTTCACTGACTCTCCGGCTTCACTGTCTCCGGGTTCACTGTCTCTCCGGATTCACTGTCTCTGGGTTCACTGTCTCTCCGGGTTCACTGTCTCTCCGGGTTCACTGTCTCTCTGGGTTCACTGTCTCCGGGTTCACTGTCTCTCCGGATTCACTGTCTCTGGGTTCACTGTCTCTCCGGGTTCACTGTCTCTCCGGGATCACTGTCTCTCCGGGTTCACTGACTCTCCGGATTCACTGTCTCTCTGGGTTCACTGTCTCTCCGGCTTCACTGTCTCCGGGTTCACTGTCTCTCCGGATTCACTGTCTCTGGGTTCACTCTCTCTCCGGGTTCAACTGTCTCTCCGGGTTCAACTGTCTCTCCGGGTTCACTGTCTCTCCGGATCTACTGTCTCTGGGTTCTCTGTCTCTCCGGGTTTACTGTCTCTCCGGGTTCACTGTTCTCCGGGTTGACTGTCTCTCCGGGTTCACTGTCTCTCCGGGTTCACTGTCTCTCCGGGTTCACTGTCTGTCTGGGTTCACTGTCTCTCCGGCTTCACTGTCTCTGGGTTGCCTGTCTCTCCGGATTCACTATCTCTGGGTTCACTGTCTCTCCGGGTTTACTGCCTCTCCGGGTTCGCTGTTTCTCCGGGTTCGCTGTTTCTCCGGGTTCAATGTCTCTCTGGGTTCACTGTCTCTCTGGGTTCACAGTCTCTCTGGGTTCACAGTCTCTCTGGGTTCACAGTCTCTCTGGGTTCACAGTCTCTCTGGGTTCACAGTCTCTCCGGTTTCACTGTCTCTGCGTTCACTGTCTCTCCAGGTTTACTGTCTCTCGGAGCTCACTCTCTCTCTGGGTTCACTGTCACTCCGGGTTCACTGTCTCTCCGGATTCACTGTCTCTCCTGGATTACTGTCTGTCCGGGTTCACTATCTCTCCGGGTTCACTGTCTCTCTGGGTTCACTGTCTCTGGGTTTACTGTCTCTGTGTTCACTGTCTCTCCAGGTTCACTGTCTCTGCGGGTTCACAGTCTCTCCGGATTCACTGTTTCTCCGGGTTCACTGTCTCTCCGGCTTCACTGTCTCTCCGGGCTCTCTGTCTCTCCGGGCTCTCTGTCTCTCCGGGCTCTCTGTCTCTCCGGGATCACTGTCTCTCCGGGTTCACTGTCTCTCCGGGTTCACTGTCTCTCCGGGTTCACTGTCTCTCCGGGTTCACTGTCTCTCCGGGTTCACTGTCTCTCCGGGTTCACTGTCTCTCTGGGTTCACTGTCTCTCTGGGTTCACTGTCTCTCCTATTTCACTGTCTCCGGCTTCACTGTCTCCGGGTTCACTGTCTCTCCGGGTTCACTGTCTCTCCGGGTTCACTGTCTCTCCGGGTTCACTGTCTCTCTGGGTTCACTGTCTCTCCCCTTTCACTCTCTCTCCGGGTTCACTGTCTCTCCGGGTTCACTGTCTCTCCGGATTCACTGTCTCTGTGTTCACTGTTTCTCCGAGTTCACTGTCTCTCCGGCTTCACTGTCTCTCCGCGTTCACTGTCTCTCCGGTTCACTGTCTCTCTGGGTTCACAGTCTCTCTGGGTTCACAGTCTCTCTGGGTTCACAGTCTCTCCGGATTCACTGTCTCTCCGGTTTCACTGTCTCTCTGGGCTCACTGTCTCTCCGGGCTCACTGTCTCTCCGGGTTCACTGTCTCTCCGGTTCACTGTCTCTCCGGTTCACTGTCTCTCTGGGTTGACTGTCTCTCCGGATTCACTGTCTCTGGGTTCACTGTTTCTCTGAGTTCACTGTCTCTCCGGCTGCACTGTCTCTCCCGGTTCACTGTCTCTCCGGATTCATTGTCTCTGGGTTCACTCTCTCTCCGGGTTTACTGTCTCTCCGGGTTCACAGTCTCTCCGGGTTCACAGTCTCTCCGGGTTCACAGTCTCTCTGGATTCACTGTCTCTCCGGATTCACTGTCTCTCCGGATTCACAGTCTCTCCGGATTCACTGTCTCTCCGGGTTCACTGTCTCTCCTCTCTGGGTTCACTGTCTCTCTGGGTTGACTGTCTTTCTGGCCTCACTGTCTCTCCGTGTTCACTGTCTCTCTGGGTTCACTGTCTCTCTGTGTTTACTGTCTCTCCATGATCACTGTCTCTCCGGCTTCACTGTCTCTGGGTTGACTGTCTCTCCGGATTCACTGTCTCTCCGGGTTCACTGTCTCTCCGGGTTCACTGTCTCTCTGGGTTCACTGTCTCTCTGGGTTCACTGTCTCTCTGGGTTCACTGTCTCTCTGGGTTCACTGTCTCTCTGGGTTCACTGTCTCTCTGGGTTCACTGTCTCTCTGGGTTCACTGTCTCTCCGGGTTCACTGTCTCTCTGGGTTCACTGTCTCTCCCCTTTCACTCTCTCTCAGGGTTCACTGTCTCTCCGGGTTCACTGTCTCTCCGGATTCACTATCTCTGTGTTCACTGTTTCTCCGAGTTCACTGCCTCTCCGGCTTCACTGTCTCTCCGGGTTCACTGTCTCACCGGATTCACTGTCTCTGGGTTCACTGTCTCTCCGGGTTCACTGTCTCTCCGGGATCACTGTCTCTCCGGGTTCACTGACTCTCCGGATTCACTGTCTCTCTGGGTTCACTGTCTCTCCGGGTTCACTGTCTCTCCGGGATCACTGTCTCTCCGGGTTCACTGACTCTCCGGATTCACTGTCTCTCTGGGTTCACTGTCTCTCCGGGATCACTGTCTCTCCGGCTTCACTGTCTCCGGGTTCACTGTCTCTCCGGATTCACTGTCTCTGGGTTCACTCTCTCTCCGGGTTCAACTGTCTCTCCGGGTTCAACTGTCTCTCCGGGTTCAACTGTCTCTCCGGGTTCAACTGTCTCTCCGAGTTCACTGTCTCTCCGGATCTACTGTCTCTGGGTTCTCTGTCTCTCCGGGTTTACTGTCTCTCCGGGTTCACTGTCTCTCCGGGTTGACTGTCTCTCCGGGTTCACTGTCTGTCTGGGTTCACTGTCTCTCCGGCTTCACTGTCTCTGGGTTGCCTGTCTCTCCGGATTCACTATCTCTGGGTTCACTGTCTCTCCGGGTTTACTGTCTCTCCGGGTTCACTGTCTCTCCGGGTTGACTGTCTCTCCGGGTTCACTGTCTGTCTGGGTTCACTGTCTCTCCGGGTTTACTGTCTCTGGGTTCTCTGTCTCTCCGGGTTTACTGTCTCTCCGGGTTCACTGTCTCTCCGGGTTGACTGTCTCTCCGGGTTCACTGTCTGTCTGGGTTCACTGTCTCTCCGGCTTCACTGTCTCTGGGTTGCCTGTCTCTCCGGATTCACTATCTCTGGGTTCACTGTCTCTCCGGGTTTACTGCCTCTCCGGGTTCGCTGTTTCTCCGGGTTCGCTGTTTCTCTGGGTTCACTGTCTCTCTGGGTTCACAGTCTCTCTGGGTTCACAGTCTCTCTGGGTTCACAGTCTCTCTGGGTTCACAGTCTCTCCGGTTTCACTGTCTCTCTGGGTTCACTGTCTCTCTGGGTTCACTGTCTCTGCGTTCACTGTCTCTCCAGGTTTACTGTCTCTCGGAGCTCACTCTCTCTCTGGGTCCACTGTCTCTCCGGCTTCACTGTCACTCCGGGTTCACTGTCTCTCCGGATTCACTGTCTCTCCTGGATTACTGTCTGTCCGGGTTCACTATCTCTCCGGGTTCACTGTCTCTCTGGGTTCACTGTCTCTGGGTTTACTGTCTCTGTGTTCACTGTCTCTCCAGGTTCACTGTCTCTGCGGGTTCACAGTCTCTCCGGATTCACTGTTTCTCCGGGTTCACTGTCTCTCCGGGTTCACTGTCTCTCCGGCTTCACTGTCTCTCCGGGCTCTCTGTCTCTCCGGGCTCTCTGTCTCTCCGGGATCACTGTCTCTCCGGGTTCACTGTCTCTCCGGGTTCACTGTCTCTCCGGGTTCACTGTCTCTCCGGGTTCACTGTCTCTCTGGGTTCACTGTCTCTCCTATTTCACTGTCTCCGGCTTCACTGTCTCTCCGGCTTCACTGTCTCTCCGGATTCACTGTCTCTGGGTTCACTGTCTCTCCGGGTTCACTGTCTCTCCGGGTTCACTGTCTCTCTGGGTTCACTGTCTCTCCCCTTTCACTCTCTCTCCGGGTTCACTGTCTCTCCGGGTTCACTGTCTCTCCGGATTCACTGTCTCTGTGTTCACTGTTTCTCCGAGTTCACTGTCTCTCCGGCTTCACTGTCTCTGCGCGTTCACTGTCTCTCCGGTTCACTGTCTCTCTGGGTTCACAGTCTCTCTGGGTTCACAGTCTCTCTGGGTTCACAGTCTCTCTGGGTTCACAGTCTCTCCGGATTCACTGTCTCTCCGGTTTCACTGTCTCTCTGGGCTCACTGTCTCTCCGGGCTCACTGTCTCTCCGGGTTCACTGTCTCTCCGGTTCACTGTCTCTCCGGTTCACTGTCTCTCTGGGTTGACTGTCTCTCCGGATTCACTGTCTCTGGGTTCACTGTTTCTCTGAGTTCACTGTCTCTCCGGCTTCACTGTCTCTCCCGGTTCACTGTCTCTCCGGATTCATTGTCTCTGGGTTCACTCTCTCTCCGGGTTTACTGTCTCTCCGGGTTCACAGTCTCTCCGGGTTCACAGTCTCTCTGGATTCACTGTCTCTCCGGATTCACTGTCTCTCGGGATTCACAGTCTCTCCGGATTCACTGTCTCTCCGGGTTCACTGTCTCTCCTCTCTGGGTTCACTGTCTCTCTGGGTTGACTGTCTTTCTGGCCTCACTGTCTCTCCGTGTTCACTGTCTCTCCGTGTTCACTGTCTCTCTGGGTTCACTGTCTCTCTGTGTTTACTGTCTCTCCATGATCACTGTCTCTCCGGCTTCACTGTCTCTGGGTTGACTGTCTCTCCGGATTCACTGTCTCTCCGGGTTCACTGTCTCTCCGGGTTCACTGTCTCTCTGGGTTCACTGTCTCTCTGGGTTCACTGTCTCTCTGGGTTCACTGTCTCTCTGGGTTCACTGTCTCTCTGGGTTCACTGTCTCTCTGGGTTCACTGTCTCTCTGGGTTCACTGTCTCTCTGGGTTCACTGTCTCTCCGGGTTCACTGTCTCTCTGGGTTCACTGTCTCTCCCATTTCACTCTCTCTCAGGGTTCACTGTCTCTCCGGGTTCACTGTCTCTCCGGATTCACTGTCTCTGTGTTCACTGTTTCTCCGAGTTCACTGCCTCTCCGGCTTCACTGTCTCTCCGGGTTCACTGTCTCACCGGATTTACTGTCTCTGGGTTCTCTGTCTCTCCGGTTTTACTGTCTCTCCGGCTTCACTGTCTCTCCGTGCTCACTGTCTCTTCGGATTTACTGTCTCTCCGGGTTCACTGTCTCTCCGGGTTCACTGTCTCTCTGGGTTCACTGTCTCTCTGGGTTCACTGTCCCTCCGGCTTCACTGTCTCTGGGTTGACTGTCTCTCCGGGTTCACTGTCTCTCCGGGTTCATTGTCTCTCCGGGTTCACTGTCTCTCCGGGTTCACTGTCTCTCCGGGTTCACTGTCTCTCCGGGTTCACTGTCTCTCCGGGTTCACTGTCTCTCCGGGTTCACTGTCTCTCCGGGTTCACTGTCTCTCCGGGTTCACTGTCTCTCTGGGTTCACTGTCTCTCCGGGTTCACTGTCTCTCCGGATTCTCTGTCTCTGTGTTCACTGTTTCTCCGAGTTCACTGTCTCTCAGATTTACTGTCTCTGGGTTCTCTGTCTCTCCGGGTTTACTGTCTCTCCGGGTTCACTGTCTCTGGGTTGCCTGTCTCTCCGGATTCACTGTCTCTGGGTTCACTGTCTCTACGGGTTTACTGCCTCTCCGGGTTCGCTGTTTCTCCGGGTTCACTGTCTCTCCGGGTTCACTGTCTCTGTGTTTACTGTATCCCCGGGCTCACTGTATCTCCGCGTTCACTGTCTCTCTGGGTTCACAGTCTCTCCGGATTCACTCTCTCTCCGGTTTCACTGTCTCTCTGGGTTCACTGTCTCTCTGGGTTCACTGTCTCTCTGGCTTCACTGTATCTCCGGGTTCACTGTCTCTCCGGATTCACTGTCTTTGGGTTCACTGTCTCTCCGGGATTACTGTCTCTCCGGGATTACTGTCTCTCCGGGTTCACTGTCTCTCCGGGTTCACTGTCTCTCCGGGTTCACTGTCTCTCTGGGTTCACTGTCTCTGGGTTCACTGTGTCTGTGTTCACTGTTTCTCCGAGTTCACTGTCTCTCCGGCTTCACTGTCTCTCCGCGTTCACTGTCTCTCCGGTTCACTGTCTCTCTGGGTTCACAGTCTCTCTGGGTTCACAGTCTCTCTGGGTTCACAGTCTCTCCGGATTCACTGTCTCTCCGGTTTCACTGTCTCTCTGGGCTCACTGTCTCTCCGGGCTCACTGTCTCTCCGGGTTCACTGTCTCTCCGGTTCACTGTCTCTCCGGTTCACTGTCTCTCTGGGTTGACTGTCTCTCCGGATTCACTGTCTCTGGGTTCACTGTTTCTCTGAGTTCACTGTCTCTCCGGCTGCACTGTCTCTCCCGGTTCACTGTCTCTCCGGATTCATTGTCTCTGGGTTCACTCTCTCTCCGGGTTTACTGTCTCTCCGGGTTCACAGTCTCTCCGGGTTCACAGTCTCTCCGGGTTCACAGTCTCTCTGGATTCACTGTCTCTCCGGATTCACTGTCTCTCCGGATTCACAGTCTCTCCGGATTCACTGTCTCTCCGGGTTCACTGTCTCTCCTCTCTGGGTTCACTGTCTCTCTGGGTTGACTGTCTTTCTGGCCTCACTGTCTCTCCGTGTTCACTGTCTCTCTGGGTTCACTGTCTCTCTGTGTTTACTGTCTCTCCATGATCACTGTCTCTCCGGCTTCACTGTCTCTGGGTTGACTGTCTCTCCGGATTCACTGTCTCTCCGGGTTCACTGTCTCTCCGGGTTCACTGTCTCTCTGGGTTCACTGTCTCTCTGGGTTCACTGTCTCTCTGGGTTCACTGTCTCTCTGGGTTCACTGTCTCTCTGGGTTCACTGTCTCTCTGGGTTCACTGTCTCTCTGGGTTCACTGTCTCTCCGGGTTCACTGTCTCTCTGGGTTCACTGTCTCTCCCCTTTCACTCTCTCTCAGGGTTCACTGTCTCTCCGGGTTCACTGTCTCTCCGGATTCACTATCTCTGTGTTCACTGTTTCT
This sequence comes from Scyliorhinus torazame, assembly GCF_047496885.1. NCBI lineage: Eukaryota > Metazoa > Chordata > Chondrichthyes > Carcharhiniformes > Scyliorhinidae > Scyliorhinus > Scyliorhinus torazame. The sequence goes on from NC_092722.1 coordinate 24,438,521, forward strand.
CCGAGTTCACTGCCTCTCCGGCTTCACTGTCTCTCCGGGTTCACTGTCTCACCGGATTCACTGTCTCTGGGTTCACTGTCTCTCCGGGTTCACTGTCTCTCCGGGATCACTGTCTCTCCGGGTTCACTGACTCTCCGGATTCACTGTCTCTCTGGGTTCACTGTCTCTCCGGGTTCACTGTCTCTCCGGGATCACTGTCTCTCCGGGTTCACTGACTCTCCGGATTCACTGTCTCTCTGGGTTCACTGTCTCTCCGGGATCACTGTCTCTCCGGCTTCACTGTCTCCGGGTTCACTGTCTCTCCGGATTCACTGTCTCTGGGTTCACTCTCTCTCCGGGTTCAACTGTCTCTCCGGGTTCAACTGTCTCTCCGGGTTCAACTGTCTCTCCGAGTTCACTGTCTCTCCGGATCTACTGTCTCTGGGTTCTCTGTCTCTCCGGGTTTACTGTCTCTCCGGGTTCACTGTCTCTCCGGGTTGACTGTCTCTCCGGGTTCACTGTCTGTCTGGGTTCACTGTCTCTCCGGCTTCACTGTCTCTGGGTTGCCTGTCTCTCCGGATTCACTATCTCTGGGTTCACTGTCTCTCCGGGTTTACTGTCTCTCCGGGTTCACTGTCTCTCCGGGTTGACTGTCTCTCCGGGTTCACTGTCTGTCTGGGTTCACTGTCTCTCCGGGTTTACTGTCTCTGGGTTCTCTGTCTCTCCGGGTTTACTGTCTCTCCGGGTTCACTGTCTCTCCGGGTTGACTGTCTCTCCGGGTTCACTGTCTGTCTGGGTTCACTGTCTCTCCGGCTTCACTGTCTCTGGGTTGCCTGTCTCTCCGGATTCACTATCTCTGGGTTCACTGTCTCTCCGGGTTTACTGCCTCTCCGGGTTCGCTGTTTCTCCGGGTTCGCTGTTTCTCTGGGTTCACTGTCTCTCTGGGTTCACAGTCTCTCTGGGTTCACAGTCTCTCTGGGTTCACAGTCTCTCTGGGTTCACAGTCTCTCCGGTTTCACTGTCTCTCTGGGTTCACTGTCTCTCTGGGTTCACTGTCTCTGCGTTCACTGTCTCTCCAGGTTTACTGTCTCTCGGAGCTCACTCTCTCTCTGGGTCCACTGTCTCTCCGGCTTCACTGTCACTCCGGGTTCACTGTCTCTCCGGATTCACTGTCTCTCCTGGATTACTGTCTGTCCGGGTTCACTATCTCTCCGGGTTCACTGTCTCTCTGGGTTCACTGTCTCTGGGTTTACTGTCTCTGTGTTCACTGTCTCTCCAGGTTCACTGTCTCTGCGGGTTCACAGTCTCTCCGGATTCACTGTTTCTCCGGGTTCACTGTCTCTCCGGGTTCACTGTCTCTCCGGCTTCACTGTCTCTCCGGGCTCTCTGTCTCTCCGGGCTCTCTGTCTCTCCGGGATCACTGTCTCTCCGGGTTCACTGTCTCTCCGGGTTCACTGTCTCTCCGGGTTCACTGTCTCTCCGGGTTCACTGTCTCTCTGGGTTCACTGTCTCTCCTATTTCACTGTCTCCGGCTTCACTGTCTCTCCGGCTTCACTGTCTCTCCGGATTCACTGTCTCTGGGTTCACTGTCTCTCCGGGTTCACTGTCTCTCCGGGTTCACTGTCTCTCTGGGTTCACTGTCTCTCCCCTTTCACTCTCTCTCCGGGTTCACTGTCTCTCCGGGTTCACTGTCTCTCCGGATTCACTGTCTCTGTGTTCACTGTTTCTCCGAGTTCACTGTCTCTCCGGCTTCACTGTCTCTGCGCGTTCACTGTCTCTCCGGTTCACTGTCTCTCTGGGTTCACAGTCTCTCTGGGTTCACAGTCTCTCTGGGTTCACAGTCTCTCTGGGTTCACAGTCTCTCCGGATTCACTGTCTCTCCGGTTTCACTGTCTCTCTGGGCTCACTGTCTCTCCGGGCTCACTGTCTCTCCGGGTTCACTGTCTCTCCGGTTCACTGTCTCTCCGGTTCACTGTCTCTCTGGGTTGACTGTCTCTCCGGATTCACTGTCTCTGGGTTCACTGTTTCTCTGAGTTCACTGTCTCTCCGGCTTCACTGTCTCTCCCGGTTCACTGTCTCTCCGGATTCATTGTCTCTGGGTTCACTCTCTCTCCGGGTTTACTGTCTCTCCGGGTTCACAGTCTCTCCGGGTTCACAGTCTCTCTGGATTCACTGTCTCTCCGGATTCACTGTCTCTCGGGATTCACAGTCTCTCCGGATTCACTGTCTCTCCGGGTTCACTGTCTCTCCTCTCTGGGTTCACTGTCTCTCTGGGTTGACTGTCTTTCTGGCCTCACTGTCTCTCCGTGTTCACTGTCTCTCCGTGTTCACTGTCTCTCTGGGTTCACTGTCTCTCTGTGTTTACTGTCTCTCCATGATCACTGTCTCTCCGGCTTCACTGTCTCTGGGTTGACTGTCTCTCCGGATTCACTGTCTCTCCGGGTTCACTGTCTCTCCGGGTTCACTGTCTCTCTGGGTTCACTGTCTCTCTGGGTTCACTGTCTCTCTGGGTTCACTGTCTCTCTGGGTTCACTGTCTCTCTGGGTTCACTGTCTCTCTGGGTTCACTGTCTCTCTGGGTTCACTGTCTCTCCGGGTTCACTGTCTCTCTGGGTTCACTGTCTCTCCGGGTTCACTGTCTCTCCGGTTCACTGTCTCTCCGGTTCACTGTCTCTCTGGGTTGACTGTCTCTCCGGATTCACTGTCTCTGGGTTCACTGTTTCTCTGAGTTCACTGTCTCTCCGGCTGCACTGTCTCTCCCGGTTCACTGTCTCTCCGGATTCATTGTCTCTGGGTTCACTCTCTCTCCGGGTTTACTGTCTCTCCGGGTTCACAGTCTCTCCGGGTTCACAGTCTCTCCGGGTTCACAGTCTCTCTGGATTCACTGTCTCTCCGGATTCACTGTCTCTCCGGATTCACAGTCTCTCCGGATTCACTGTCTCTCCGGGTTCACTGTCTCTCCTCTCTGGGTTCACTGTCTCTCTGGGTTGACTGTCTTTCTGGCCTCACTGTCTCTCCGTGTTCACTGTCTCTCTGGGTTCACTGTCTCTCTGTGTTTACTGTCTCTCCATGATCACTGTCTCTCCGGCTTCACTGTCTCTGGGTTGACTGTCTCTCCGGATTCACTGTCTCTCCGGGTTCACTGTCTCTCCGGGTTCACTGTCTCTCTGGGTTCACTGTCTCTCTGGGTTCACTGTCTCTCTGGGTTCACTGTCTCTCTGGGTTCACTGTCTCTCTGGGTTCACTGTCTCTCTGGGTTCACTGTCTCTCTGGGTTCACTGTCTCTCCGGGTTCACTGTCTCTCTGGGTTCACTGTCTCTCCCCTTTCACTCTCTCTCAGGGTTCACTGTCTCTCCGGGTTCACTGTCTCTCCGGATTCACTATCTCTGTGTTCACTGTTTCTCCGAGTTCACTGCCTCTCCGGCTTCACTGTCTCTCCGGGTTCACTGTCTCACCGGATTCACTGTCTCTGGGTTCACTGTCTCTCCGGGTTCACTGTCTCTCCGGGATCACTGTCTCTCCGGGTTCACTGACTCTCCGGATTCACTGTCTCTCTGGGTTCACTGTCTCTCCGGGTTCACTGTCTCTCCGGGATCACTGTCTCTCCGGGTTCACTGACTCTCCGGATTCACTGTCTCTCTGGGTTCACTGTCTCTCCGGGATCACTGTCTCTCCGGCTTCACTGTCTCCGGGTTCACTGTCTCTCCGGATTCACTGTCTCTGGGTTCACTCTCTCTCCGGGTTCAACTGTCTCTCCGGGTTCAACTGTCTCTCCGGGTTCAACTGTCTCTCCGAGTTCACTGTCTCTCCGGATCTACTGTCTCTGGGTTCTCTGTCTCTCCGGGTTTACTGTCTCTCCGGGTTCACTGTCTCTCCGGGTTGACTGTCTCTCCGGGTTCACTGTCTGTCTGGGTTCACTGTCTCTCCGGCTTCACTGTCTCTGGGTTGCCTGTCTCTCCGGATTCACTATCTCTGGGTTCACTGTCTCTCCGGGTTTACTGTCTCTCCGGGTTCACTGTCTCTCCGGGTTGACTGTCTCTCCGGGTTCACTGTCTGTCTGGGTTCACTGTCTCTCCGGGTTTACTGTCTCTGGGTTCTCTGTCTCTCCGGGTTTACTGTCTCTCCGGGTTCACTGTCTCTCCGGGTTGACTGTCTCTCCGGGTTCACTGTCTGTCTGGGTTCACTGTCTCTCCGGCTTCACTGTCTCTGGGTTGCCTGTCTCTCCGGATTCACTATCTCTGGGTTCACTGTCTCTCCGGGTTTACTGCCTCTCCGGGTTCGCTGTTTCTCCGGGTTCGCTGTTTCTCTGGGTTCACTGTCTCTCTGGGTTCACAGTCTCTCTGGGTTCACAGTCTCTCTGGGTTCACAGTCTCTCTGGGTTCACAGTCTCTCCGGTTTCACTGTCTCTCTGGGTTCACTGTCTCTCTGGGTTCACTGTCTCTGCGTTCACTGTCTCTCCAGGTTTACTGTCTCTCGGAGCTCACTCTCTCTCTGGGTCCACTGTCTCTCCGGCTTCACTGTCACTCCGGGTTCACTGTCTCTCCGGATTCACTGTCTCTCCTGGATTACTGTCTGTCCGGGTTCACTATCTCTCCGGGTTCACTGTCTCTCTGGGTTCACTGTCTCTGGGTTTACTGTCTCTGTGTTCACTGTCTCTCCAGGTTCACTGTCTCTGCGGGTTCACAGTCTCTCCGGATTCACTGTTTCTCCGGGTTCACTGTCTCTCCGGGTTCACTGTCTCTCCGGCTTCACTGTCTCTCCGGGCTCTCTGTCTCTCCGGGCTCTCTGTCTCTCCGGGATCACTGTCTCTCCGGGTTCACTGTCTCTCCGGGTTCACTGTCTCTCCGGGTTCACTGTCTCTCCGGGTTCACTGTCTCTCTGGGTTCACTGTCTCTCCTATTTCACTGTCTCCGGCTTCACTGTCTCTCCGGCTTCACTGTCTCTCCGGATTCACTGTCTCTGGGTTCACTGTCTCTCCGGGTTCACTGTCTCTCCGGGTTCACTGTCTCTCTGGGTTCACTGTCTCTCCCCTTTCACTCTCTCTCCGGGTTCACTGTCTCTCCGGGTTCACTGTCTCTCCGGATTCACTGTCTCTGTGTTCACTGTTTCTCCGAGTTCACTGTCTCTCCGGCTTCACTGTCTCTGCGCGTTCACTGTCTCTCCGGTTCACTGTCTCTCTGGGTTCACAGTCTCTCTGGGTTCACAGTCTCTCTGGGTTCACAGTCTCTCTGGGTTCACAGTCTCTCCGGATTCACTGTCTCTCCGGTTTCACTGTCTCTCTGGGCTCACTGTCTCTCCGGGCTCACTGTCTCTCCGGGTTCACTGTCTCTCCGGTTCACTGTCTCTCCGGTTCACTGTCTCTCTGGGTTGACTGTCTCTCCGGATTCACTGTCTCTGGGTTCACTGTTTCTCTGAGTTCACTGTCTCTCCGGCTTCACTGTCTCTCCCGGTTCACTGTCTCTCCGGATTCATTGTCTCTGGGTTCACTCTCTCTCCGGGTTTACTGTCTCTCCGGGTTCACAGTCTCTCCGGGTTCACAGTCTCTCTGGATTCACTGTCTCTCCGGATTCACTGTCTCTCGGGATTCACAGTCTCTCCGGATTCACTGTCTCTCCGGGTTCACTGTCTCTCCTCTCTGGGTTCACTGTCTCTCTGGGTTGACTGTCTTTCTGGCCTCACTGTCTCTCCGTGTTCACTGTCTCTCCGTGTTCACTGTCTCTCTGGGTTCACTGTCTCTCTGTGTTTACTGTCTCTCCATGATCACTGTCTCTCCGGCTTCACTGTCTCTGGGTTGACTGTCTCTCCGGATTCACTGTCTCTCCGGGTTCACTGTCTCTCCGGGTTCACTGTCTCTCTGGGTTCACTGTCTCTCTGGGTTCACTGTCTCTCTGGGTTCACTGTCTCTCTGGGTTCACTGTCTCTCTGGGTTCACTGTCTCTCTGGGTTCACTGTCTCTCTGGGTTCACTGTCTCTCCGGGTTCACTGTCTCTCTGGGTTCACTGTCTCTCCCATTTCACTCTCTCTCAGGGTTCACTGTCTCTCCGGGTTCACTGTCTCACCGGATTTACTGTCTCTGGGTTCTCTGTCTCTCCGGTTTTACTGTCTCTCCGGCTTCACTGTCTCTCCGTGCTCACTGTCTCTTCGGATTTACTGTCTCTCCGGGTTCACTGTCTCTCCGGGTTCACTGTCTCTCTGGGTTCACTGTCTCTCTGGGTTCACTGTCCCTCCGGCTTCACTGTCTCTGGGTTGACTGTCTCTCCGGGTTCACTGTCTCTCCGGGTTCATTGTCTCTCCGGGTTCACTGTCTCTCCGGGTTCACTGTCTCTCCGGGTTCACTGTCTCTCCGGGTTCACTGTCTCTCCGGGTTCACTGTCTCTCCGGGTTCACTGTCTCTCCGGGTTCACTGTCTCTCCGGGTTCACTGTCTCTCTGGGTTCACTGTCTCTCCGGGTTCACTGTCTCTCCGGATTCTCTGTCTCTGTGTTCACTGTTTCTCCGAGTTCACTGTCTCTCAGATTTACTGTCTCTGGGTTCTCTGTCTCTCCGGGTTTACTGTCTCTCCGGGTTCACTGTCTCTGGGTTGCCTGTCTCTCCGGATTCACTGTCTCTGGGTTCACTGTCTCTACGGGTTTACTGCCTCTCCGGGTTCGCTGTTTCTCCGGGTTCACTGTCTCTCCGGGTTCACTGTCTCTGTGTTTACTGTATCCCCGGGCTCACTGTATCTCCGCGTTCACTGTCTCTCTGGGTTCACAGTCTCTCCGGATTCACTCTCTCTCCGGTTTCACTGTCTCTCTGGGTTCACTGTCTCTCTGGGTTCACTGTCTCTCTGGCTTCACTGTATCTCCGGGTTCACTGTCTCTCCGGATTCACTGTCTTTGGGTTCACTGTCTCTCCGGGATTACTGTCTCTCCGGGATTACTGTCTCTCCGGGTTCACTGTCTCTCCGTGTTCACTGTCTCTCCGGGTTCACTGTCTCTCTGGGTTCACTGTCTCTGGGTTCACTGTGTCTGTGTTCACTGTCTGTCCGTGTTCACTGCCTCTCTGGGTTCACTGTCTCTCTGTGTTTACTGTCTCTCCATGATCACTGTCTCTCCGGCTTCACTGTCTCTGGGTTGACTGTCTCTCCGGATTCACTATCTCTCCGGATTCACTGTCTCTCCGGGTTCACTGTCTCTCCGGGTTCACTGTCTCTCCGGGTTCACTGTCTCTCTGGGTTCACTGTCTCTCTGGGTTCACTGTTTCTCCGGGTTCACTGTCTCTCCGGGTTCACTGTCTCTCCGGGTTCACTGTCTCTCCGGGTTCACTGTCTCTCCGGATTCACTGTCTCTGTGTTCACTGTTTCTCCGAGTTCACTGCCTCTCCGGCTTTACTGTCTCTCTGGGTTCACTGTCTCTCCCCTTTCACTCTCTCTCAGGGTTCACTGTCTCTCCGGGTTCACTGTCTCTCCGGATTCACTGTCTCTGTGTTCACTGTTTCTCCGAGTTCACTGCCTCTCCGGCTTTACTGTCTCTCCGGGTTCACTGTCTCACCGGATTTACTGTCTCTGGGGTCTCTGTCTCTCCGGTTTTACTGTCTCTCCGGCTTCACTGTCTCTCCGTGCTCACTGTCTCTTCGGATTTACTGTCTCTCCGGGTTCACTGCCTCTCCGGGTTCACTGTCTCTGGGTTGCCTGTCTCTCCGGATTCACTGTCTCTGTGTTCACTGTCTCTCCAGGTTCACTGTCTCTGCGGGTTCACAGTCTCTCCGGATTCACTGTTTCTCCGGGTTCACTGTCTCTCCGGCTTCACTGTCTCTCCGGGCTCTCTGTCTCTCCGGGCTCTCTGTCTCTCCGGGCTCTCTGTCTCTCCGGGATCACTGTCTCTCCGGGTTCACTGTCTCTCCGGGTTCACTGTCTCTCCGGGTTCACTGTCTCTCCGGGTTCACTGTCTCTCCGGGTTCACTGTCTCTCCGGGTTCACTGTCTCTCTGGGTTCACTGTCTCTCTGGGTTCACTGTCTCTCCTATTTCACTGTCTCCGGCTTCACTGTCTCCGGGTTCACTGTCTCTCCGGGTTCACTGTCTCTCCGGGTTCACTGTCTCTCCGGGTTCACTGTCTCTCTGGGTTCACTGTCTCTCCCCTTTCACTCTCTCTCCGGGTTCACTGTCTCTCCGGGTTCACTGTCTCTCCGGATTCACTGTCTCTGTGTTCACTGTTTCTCCGAGTTCACTGTCTCTCCGGCTTCACTGTCTCTCCGCGTTCACTGTCTCTCCGGTTCACTGTCTCTCTGGGTTCACAGTCTCTCTGGGTTCACAGTCTCTCTGGGTTCACAGTCTCTCCGGATTCACTGTCTCTCCGGTTTCACTGTCTCTCTGGGCTCACTGTCTCTCCGGGCTCACTGTCTCTCCGGGTTCACTGTCTCTCCGGTTCACTGTCTCTCCGGTTCACTGTCTCTCTGGGTTGACTGTCTCTCCGGATTCACTGTCTCTGGGTTCACTGTTTCTCTGAGTTCACTGTCTCTCCGGCTTCACTGTCTCTCCCGGTTCACTGTCTCTCCGGATTCATTGTCTCTGGGTTCACTCTCTCTCCGGGTTTACTGTCTCTCCGGGTTCACAGTCTCTCCGGGTTCACAGTCTCTCCGGGTTCACAGTCTCTCTGGATTCACTGTCTCTCCGGATTCACTGTCTCTCCGGATTCACAGTCTCTCCGGATTCACTGTCTCTCCGGGTTCACTGTCTCTCCTCTCTGGGTTCACTGTCTCTCTGGGTTGACTGTCTTTCTGGCCTCACTGTCTCTCCGTGTTCACTGTCTCTCTGGGTTCACTGTCTCTCTGTGTTTACTGTCTCTCCATGATCACTGTCTCTCCGGCTTCACTGTCTCTGGGTTGACTGTCTCTCCGGATTCACTGTCTCTCCGGGTTCACTGTCTCTCCGGGTTCACTGTCTCTCTGGGTTCACTGTCTCTCTGGGTTCACTGTCTCTCTGGGTTCACTGTCTCTCTGGGTTCACTGTCTCTCCGGGTTCACTGTCTCTCTGGGTTCACTGTCTCTCCCCTTTCACTCTCTCTCAGGGTTCACTGTCTCTCCGGGTTCACTGTCTCTCCGGATTCACTGTCTCTGTGTTCACTGTTTCTCCGAGTTCACTGCCTCTCCGGCTTCACTGTCTCTCCGGGTTCACTGTCTCACCGGATTCACTGTCTCTGGGTTCACTGTCTCTCCGGGTTCACTGTCTCTCCGGGATCACTGTCTCTCCGGGTTCACTGACTCTCCGGATTCACTGTCTCTCTGGGTTCACTGTCTCTCCGGCTTCACTGTCTCCGGGTTCACTGTCTCTCCGGATTCACTGTCTCTGGGTTCACTCTCTCTCCGGGTTCAACTGTCTCTCCGGGTTCAACTGTCTCTCCGGGTTCAACTGTCTCTCCGGGTTCACTGTCTCTCCGGATCTACTGTCTCTGGGTTCTCTGTCTCTCCGGGTTTACTGTCTCTCCGGCTTCACTGTCTCTCCGTGCTCACTGTCTCTTCGGATTTACTGTCTCTCCGGGTTCACTGTCTCTCCGGGTTCACTGTCTCTCTGGGTTCACTGTCTCTCTGGGTTCACTGTCCCTCCGGCTTCACTGTCTCTGGGTTGACTGTCTCTCCGGGTTCACTGTCTCTCCGGGTTCATTGTCTCTCCGGGTTCACTGTCTCTCCGGGTTCACTGTCTCTCCGGGTTCACTGTCTCTCCGGGTTCACTGTCTCTCCGGGTTCACTGTCTCTCCGGGTTCACTGTCTCTCCGGGTTCACTGTCTCTCTGGGTTCACTGTCTCTCCGGGTTCACTGTCTCTCCGGATTCTCTGTCTCTGTGTTCACTGTTTCTCCGAGTTCACTGTCTCTCAGATTTACTGTCTCTGGGTTCTCTGTCTCTCCGGGTTTACTGTCTCTCCGGGTTCACTGTCTCTGGGTTGCCTGTCTCTCCGGATTCACTGTCTCTGGGTTCACTGTCTCTACGGGTTTACTGCCTCTCCGGGTTCGCTGTTTCTCCGGGTTCACTGTCTCTCCGGGTTCACTGTCTCTGTGTTTACTGTATCCCCGGGCTCACTGTATCTCCGCGTTCACTGTCTCTCTGGGTTCACAGTCTCTCCGGATTCACTCTCTCTCCGGTTTCACTGTCTCTCTGGGTTCACTGTCTCTCTGGGTTCACTGTCTCTCTGGCTTCACTGTATCTCCGGGTTCACTGTCTCTCCGGATTCACTGTCTTTGGGTTCACTGTCTCTCCGGGATTACTGTCTCTCCGGGATTACTGTCTCTCCGGGATTACTGTCTCTCCGGGTTCACTGTCTCTCCGGGTTCACTGTCTCTCCGGGTTCACTGTCTCTCTGGGTTCACTGTCTCTGGGTTCACTGTGTCTGTGTTCACTGTCTGTCCGTGTTCACTGCCTCTCTGGGTTCACTGTCTCTCTGTGTTTACTGTCTCTCCATGATCACTGTCTCTCCGGCTTCACTGTCTCTGGGTTGACTGTCTCTCCGGATTCACTATCTCTCCGGATTCACTGTCTCTCCGGGTTCACTGTCTCTCCGGGTTCACTGTCTCTCCGGGTTCACTGTCTCTCTGGGTTCACTGTCTCTCTGGGTTCACTGTTTCTCCGGGTTCACTGTCTCTCCGGGTTCACTGTCTCTCCGGGTTCACTGTCTCTCTGGGTTCACTGTCTCTCCCCTTTCACTCTCTCTCAGGGTTCACTGTCTCTCCGGGTTCACTGTCTCTCCGGATTCACTGTCTCTGTGTTCACTGTTTCTCCGAGTTCACTGCCTCTCCGGCTTTACTGTCTCTCCGGGTTCACTGTCTCACCGGATTTACTGTCTCTGGGTTGCCTGTCTCTCCGGATTCACTATCTCTGGGTTCACTGTCTCTCCGGGTTTACTGCCTCTCCGGGTTCGCTGTTTCTCCGGGTTCGCTGTTTCTCTGGGTTCACTGTCTCTCTGGGTTCACAGTCTCTCTGGGTTCACAGTCTCTCTGGGTTCACAGTCTCTCTGGGTTCACAGTCTCTCCGGTTTCACTGTCTCTCTGGGTTCACTGTCTCTCTGGGTTCACTGTCTCTGCGTTCACTGTCTCTCCAGGTTTACTGTCTCTCGGAGCTCACTCTCTCTCTGGGTCCACTGTCTCTCCGGCTTCACTGTCACTCCGGGTTCACTGTCTCTCCGGATTCACTGTCTCTCCTGGATTACTGTCTGTCCGGGTTCACTATCTCTCCGGGTTCACTGTCTCTCTGGGTTCACTGTCTCTGGGTTTACTGTCTCTGTGTTCACTGTCTCTCCAGGTTCACTGTCTCTGCGGGTTCACAGTCTCTCCGGATTCACTGTTTCTCCGGGTTCACTGTCTCTCCGGGTTCACTGTCTCTCCGGCTTCACTGTCTCTCCGGGCTCTCTGTCTCTCCGGGCTCTCTGTCTCTCCGGGATCACTGTCTCTCCGGGTTCACTGTCTCTCCGGGTTCACTGTCTCTCCGGGTTCACTGTCTCTCCGGGTTCACTGTCTCTCTGGGTTCACTGTCTCTCCTATTTCACTGTCTCCGGCTTCACTGTCTCTCCGGCTTCACTGTCTCTCCGGATTCACTGTCTCTGGGTTCACTGTCTCTCCGGGTTCACTGTCTCTCCGGGTTCACTGTCTCTCTGGGTTCACTGTCTCTCCCCTTTCACTCTCTCTCCGGGTTCACTGTCTCTCCGGGTTCACTGTCTCTCCGGATTCACTGTCTCTGTGTTCACTGTTTCTCCGAGTTCACTGTCTCTCCGGCTTCACTGTCTCTCCGCGTTCACTGTCTCTCCGGTTCACTGTCTCTCTGGGTTCACAGTCTCTCTGGGTTCACAGTCTCTCTGGGTTCACAGTCTCTCTGGGTTCACAGTCTCTCCGGATTCACTGTCTCTCCGGTTTCACTGTCTCTCTGGGCTCACTGTCTCTCCGGGCTCACTGTCTCTCCGGGTTCACTGTCTCTCCGGTTCACTGTCTCTCCGGTTCACTGTCTCTCTGGGTTGACTGTCTCTCCGGATTCACTGTCTCTGGGTTCACTGTTTCTCTGAGTTCACTGTCTCTCCGGCTTCACTGTCTCTCCCGGTTCACTGTCTCTCCGGATTCATTGTCTCTGGGTTCACTCTCTCTCCGGGTTTACTGTCTCTCCGGGTTCACAGTCTCTCCGGGTTCACAGTCTCTCTGGATTCACTGTCTCTCCGGATTCACTGTCTCTCGGGATTCACAGTCTCTCCGGATTCACTGTCTCTCCGGGTTCACTGTCTCTCCTCTCTGGGTTCACTGTCTCTCTGGGTTGACTGTCTTTCTGGCCTCACTGTCTCTCCGTGTTCACTGTCTCTCTGGGTTCACTGTCTCTCTGTGTTTACTGTCTCTCCATGATCACTGTCTCTCCGGCTTCACTGTCTCTGGGTTGACTGTCTCTCCGGATTCACTGTCTCTCCGGGTTCACTGTCTCTCCGGGTTCACTGTCTCTCTGGGTTCACTGTCTCTCTGGGTTCACTGTCTCTCTGGGTTCACTGTCTCTCTGGGTTCACTGTCTCTCTGGGTTCACTGTCTCTCCGGGTTCACTGTCTCTCTGGGTTCACTGTCTCTCCCCTTTCACTCTCTCTCAGGGTTCACTGTCTCTCCGGGTTCACTGTCTCTCCGGATTCACTGTCTCTGTGTTCACTGTTTCTCCGAGTTCACTGCCTCTCCGGCTTCACTGTCTCTCCGGGTTCACTGTCTCACCGGATTTACTGTCTCTGGGTTCTCTGTCTCTCCGGTTTTACTGTCTCTCCGGCTTCACTGTCTCTCCGTGCTCACTGTCTCTTCGGATTTACTGTCTCTCCGGGTTCACTGTCTCTCCGGGTTCACTGTCTCTCTGGGTTCACTGTCTCTCTGGGTTCACTGTCCCTCCGGCTTCACTGTCTCTGGGTTGACTGTCTCTCCGGGTTCACTGTCTCTCCGGGTTCATTGTCTCTCCGGGTTCACTGTCTCTCCGGGTTCACTGTCTCTCCGGGTTCACTGTCTCTCCGGGTTCACTGTCTCTCCGGGTTCACTGTCTCTCCGGGTTCACTGTTTCTCCGAGTTCACTGTCTCTCAGATTTACTGTCTCTGGGTTCTCTGTCTCTCCGGGTTTACTGTCTCTCCGGGTTCACTGTCTCTGGGTTGCCTGTCTCTCCGGATTCACTGTCTCTGGGTTCACTGTCTCTACGGGTTTACTGCCTCTCCGGGTTCGCTGTTTCTCCGGGTTCACTGTCTCTCCGGGTTCACTGTCTCTGTGTTTACTGTATCCCCGGGCTCACTGTATCTCCGCGTTCACTGTCTCTCTGGGTTCACAGTCTCTCCGGATTCACTCTCTCTCCGGTTTCACTGTCTCTCTGGGTTCACTGTCTCTCTGGGTTCACTGTCTCTCTGGCTTCACTGTATCTCCGGGTTCACTGTCTCTCCGGATTCACTGTCTTTGGGTTCACTGTCTCTCCGGGATTACTGTCTCTCCGGGATTACTGTCTCTCCGGGTTCACTGTCTCTCCGGGTTCACTGTCTCTCCGGGTTCACTGTCTCTCTGGGTTCACTGTCTCTGGGTTCACTGTGTCTGTGTTCACTGTCTGTCCGTGTTCACTGCCTCTCTGGGTTCACTGTCTCTCTGTGTTTACTGTCTCTCCATGATCACTGTCTCTCCGGCTTCACTGTCTCTGGGTTGACTGTCTCTCCGGATTCACTATCTCTCCGGATTCACTGTCTCTCCGGGTTCACTGTCTCTCCGGGTTCACTGTCTCTCCGGGTTCACTGTCTCTCTGGGTTCACTGTCTCTCTGGGTTCACTGTTTCTCCGGGTTCACTGTCTCTCCGGGTTCACTGTCTCTCCGGGTTCACTGTCTCTCTGGGTTCACTGTCTCTCCCCTTTCACTCTCTCTCAGGGTTCACTGTCTCTCCGGGTTCACTGTCTCTCCGGATTCACTGTCTCTGTGTTCACTGTTTCTCCGAGTTCACTGCCTCTCCGGCTTTACTGTCTCTCCGGGTTCACTGTCTCACCGGATTTACTGTCTCTGGGTTCTCTGTCTCTCCGGTTTTACTGTCTCTCCGGCTTCACTGTCTCTCCGTGCTCACTGTCTCTTCGGATTTACTGTCTCTCCGGGTTCACTGTCTCTCCGGGTTCACTGTCTCTCTGGGTTCACTGTCCCTCCGGATTCTCTGTCTCTGTGTTCACTGTTTCTCCGAGTTCACTGTCTCTCAGATTTACTGTCTCTGGGTTCTCTGTCTCTCCGGGTTTACTGTCTCTCCGGGTTCACTGTCTCTGGGTTGCCTGTCTCTCCGGATTCACTGTCTCTGGGTTCACTGTCTCTCCGGGTTTACTGCCTCTCCGGGTTCGCTGTTTCTCCGGGTTCACTGTCTCTCCGGGTTCACTGTCTCTCCGGATTCTCTGTCTCTGTGTTCACTGTTTCTCCGAGTTCACTGTCTCTCAGATTTACTGTCTCTGGGTTCTCTGTCTCTCCGGGTTTACTGTCTCTCCGGGTTCACTGTCTCTGGGTTGCCTGTCTCTCCGGATTCACTGTATCTGGGTTCACTGTCTCTCCAGGTTTACTGCCTCTCCGGGTTCGCTGTTTCTCCGGGTTCAATGTCTCTCCGGGTTCACTGTCTCTCCGGGTTCACTGCCTCTCCGGGTTCGCTGTTTCTCCGGGTTCACTGTCTCTCCGGGTTCACTGTCTCTCCGGGTTCAGTGTCTCTCCGGGTTCACTGTCTCTGTGTTTACTGTCTCTCCGGGTTCACTGTCTCTCCGGGTTCACTGTCTCTCCGGATTCTCTGTCTCTGTGTTCACTGTTTCTCCGAGTTCACTGTCTCTCAGATTTACTGTCTCTGGGTTCTCTGTCTCTCCGGGTTTACTGTCTCTCCGGGTTCACTGTCTCTGGGTTGCCTGTCTCTCCGGATTCACTGTCTCTGGGTTCACTGTCTCTCCGGGTTTACTGCCTCTCCGGGTTCGCTGTTTCTCCGGGTTCGCTGTTTCTCCGGGTTCAATGTCTCTCCGGTTCACTGTCTCTCCGGGTTTACTGCCTCTCCGGGTTCGCTGTTTCTCCGGGTTCACTGTCTCTCCGGGTTCACTGTCTCTGTGTTTACTGTATCCCCGGGCTCACTGTATCTCCGCGTTCGCTGTCTCTCTGGGTTCACAGTCTCTCCAGATTCACTCTCTCTCCGGTTTCACTGTCTCTCTGGGTTCACTGTCTCTCTGGGTTCACTGTCTCTCCGGCTTCACTGTATCTCCGGGTTCACTGTCTCTCCGGATTCACTGTCTTTGGGTTCACTGTCTCTCCGGGATTACTGTCTCTCCGGGATTACTGTCTCTCCGGGTTCACTGTCTCTCCGGGTTCACTGTCTCTCTGGGTTCACTGTCTCTCCGGGTTCACAGTCTCTCCGGGTTCACAGTCTCTCCGGATTCACTGTCTCTCCGGGTTCACTGCCTCTCCTCTCTGGGTTGACTGACTCTCTGGGTTGTCTGTCTTTCCGGGCTCACTGTCTCTCCGGGCTCACTGTCTCTCCGTGTTCACTGTCTCTCCGGATTCACTGTCTCTCTGGGTTCACTGTCTCCCTGGCTTCACTGTCCCTGGGTTGCTTGTGTCTCCGGATTCACTGTCTCCGGGTTCACTGTCTCTCCGGGTTCACTGTCTCTCCGGGTTCACTGTCTCTCCGGGTTCACTGTCTCTCCGGGTTCACTGTCTCTCCGGGCTCACTGTCTTTCCGGGCTCACTTTCTCTCCGTGTTCACTGTCTCTCTGGGTTCAATGTCTCTCAGAGCTCACTCTCTCTCTGGGTCCACTGTCTCTCCGGCTTCACTGTCACTCCGGGTTCACTGTCTCTCCGGATTCACTGTCTCTGGGATCACTGTCTCTCCTGGATTAGTCTGTCCGGGTTCACTGTCTCTCCGGGTTCACTGTCTCTCTGGGTTCACTGTCTCTGGTTTCACTGTCTCTGTGTTCACTGTCTCTCCGGCTTCACTGTCTCCGGGTTCACTGTCTCTCCGGATTCACTGTCTCCGGGTTCACTGTCTCTCCGGATTCACTGTCTCTGGGTTCAGTGTCTCTCCGGGTTCACTGTCTCTCTGGGTTCACTGTCTCTCCCCTTTCACTCTCTCTCCGGGTTCACTGTCTCTCCGGATTCACTGTCTCTGTGTTCACTGTTTCTCCGAGTTCACTGTCTCTCCGGCTTCACTGTCTCTCCGGGTTCACTGTCTCTCCGGATTTACTGTCTCTGGGTTCTCTGTCTCTCCGGCTTTACTGTCTCTCTGGTTCACTGTCTCTCCGGGTTCACTGTCTCTCTGGGTTCACTGTCTCTCCGGGTTCACTGTCTGTCTGGGTTCACTGTCTCTACGGCTTCACTGTCTCTGGGTTGCCTGTCTCTCCGGATTCAGTGTCTCTCGGTTCACTGTCTCTCCGGTTTTGCTGCCTCTCCGGGTTTGCTGCCTCTCCGGGTTTGCTGCCTCTCCGGGTTTGCTGCCTCTCCGGGTTCGCTGTTTCTCCGGGTTCACTGTCTCTCCGGGTTCACTGTCTCTGTGTTTACTGTCTCCCCGGGCTCACTGTCTCTCCGCGTTCACTGTCTCTCCGGTTCACTGTCTCTCTGGGTTCACAATCTCTCCGGATTCACTGTCTCTCCGGTTTCACTGTCTCTCTGGGTTCACTGTCTCTCTGGGTTCACTGTCTCTCTGGGTTCACTGTCTCTCTGGGTTCACTGTCTCAGCGTTCACTGTCTCTCCAGGTTCACTGTCTCTCTGGGTTCACTCTCTCTCTGGGTTCACTCTCTCTCTGGGTTCACTGTCTCTCTGGGTTCACTGTCTCTCCGGCTTCACTGTATCTCCGGGTTCACTGTCTCTCCGGATTCACTGTCTTTGGGTTCACTGTCTCTCCGGGATTACTGTCTCTCCGGGTTCACTGTCTCTCTGGGTTCACTGTCTCTCCGGGTTCACTGTCTCTCTGGAGTTTAATTGTCTCTCCGGGTTCACTGTCTCTCCGGGTTCACTGTCTCTCTGGAGTTTAATTGTCTCTCCGGGTTCACTGTCTCTCCAGGTTCACTGTCTCTCCAGGTTCACTGTCGCTCTGGGTTCACTGTCTCTCCGGGTTCAGACTCTCCGCGTTCACTGTCTCTCTGGTTTCACTGTCTCTCTGCAAGTTCACTGTCTCTCCAGGTTCACTGTCTCTCCAAATTCACTGTCTCTCCTAGTTCACTCTCTCTCCGGGTTCACAGTCTCTCCGGGTTCACTGTCTCTCCGGGTTCACTGTCTCTCCGGGTTCACTGTCTCTCCGGGTTCACTGTCTCTCCGGGTTCACTGTCTCTCCGGGTTCACTGTCTCTCCGGGTTCACTGTCTCTCCGGGTGCACTGTCTCTCCGGGTTCACTTTCTCTCCGGGTTCACTTTCTCTCCGGGTTCACTGTCTCTCCGGGTTCACTGTCTCTCCGGATTCACTTTCTATCCGGGCTCGCTTTCTATCCGGGTTCACTGTCTCTCCGGGTTCATTGACTCTCCGGAATCACTGTCTCTCTGGATTCGCTGTCTCTGGGTTCACTGTCTCTCCAAATTCACTGTCTCTCCGAGTTCACTGTCACTCCGGGTTCACAGTCTCTCCAGGTTCACTGTCCCTCTGGGTTCACTGTCTCTCTGGATTCGCTGTCTCTGGGTTCACTGTCTCTCCGGGTTCACTGTCTCTCCGGGTTCACTGCCTCTCCGGGTTCACTGTCTCTCCGGACTCACTGTCTCTCCGGATTCATGTTTCTCCGGGTTCACTGTCTCTCTGGGTTCACTGTCTCTCTGGGTTCACTGTCACTCTGGGTTCACTGTCTCTGGATTCACTGTCTCTCCAGGTTCACTGTCTCTCGGAACTCACTCTCTCTCTGCGTCCACTGTCTCTCCGGATTCACTGTCTCTGGGTTCACTGTCTCTCCTGGATTACTGTCTCTCCGGGTTCACTGTCTCTCCAGGTTCACTGTCTCCCCGGGTTCACAGTCTCTCCGGATTCACTGTTTCTCCGGGTTCACTGTCTCTCCGGCTTCACTGTCTCTGGCTTTACTGTCTCTCCGGGCTCACTGTCTCTCCGGGCTCACTGTTTCTCCGGGATCACTTTCTCTCCGGGTTCACTGTCTCTCTGGGTTCACTGTCTCTCCGGCTTCACTGTCTCTGGGTTGACTGTCTCTCCGGATTCACTGTCACTGGGTTCACTGTCTCTCCTGGATTCACTGTTTCTCCGAGTTCACTGTCTCTCCGAATTCACTGTCTCTCCGGGTTCACTGTCTCTCCGGATTCACTGTCTCTCCGGATTCACTGTCTCTCCGGGTTCACTGTCTCTCCGGGTTCACTGTCTCTCCGGGTTCACTGTCTCTCCGGGTTCACTGTCTCTCTGGGTTCACTGTCTCTCTGGGTTCACTGTCTCTCCGGCTTCACTGTATCTCCGGGTTCACTGTCTCTCCGGATTCACTGTCTTTGGGTTCACTGTCTCTCCGGGATTACTGTCTCTCCGGGATTACTGTCTCTCCGGGTTCACTGTCTCTCCGGGTTCCCTGTCTCTCCGGGTTCCCTGTCTCTCCGGGTTCCCTGTCTCTCCGGGTTCACTGTCTCTCTGGGTTCACTGTCACTCCAGGTTCACTGTCTCTCCGGGTTCACAGTCTCTCCGGGTTCACAGTCTCTCCGGATTCACTGTCTCTCCGGGTTCACTGCCTCTCCTCTCTGGGTTGACTGACTCTCTGGGTTGTCTGTCTTTCCGGGCTCACTGTCTCTCCGGGCTCACTGTCTCTCCGTGTTCACTGTCTCTCCGGATTCACTGTCTCTCTGGGTTCACTGTCTCCCTGGCTTCACTGTCCCTGGGTTGCTTGTCTCTCCGGATTCACTGTCTCCGGGTTCACTGTCTCTCCGGGTTCACTGTCTCTCCGGGTTCACTGTCTCTCCGGGTTCACTGTCTCTCCGGGTTCACTGTCTCTCCGGGCTCACTGTCTTTCCGGGCTCACTGTCTCTCCGTGTTCACTGTCTCTCTGGGTCCACTGTCTCTCCGGCTTCACTGTCTCTCCGGGTTCACTGTCTCTCCGGATTCACTGTCTCTGGGATCACTGTCTCTCCTGGATTACTGTCTCTCCGGGTTCACTGTCTCTCCGGATTCACTGTCTCCGGGTTCACTGTCTCTCCGGATTCACTGTCTCTGGGTTCAGTGTCTCTCCGGGTTCACTGTCTCTCTGGGTTCACTGTCTCTCCCCTTTCACTCTCTCTCTGGGTTCACTGTCTCTCCGGATTCACTGTCTCTGTGTTCACTGTTTCTCCGAGTTCACTGTCTCTCCGGCTTCACTGTCTCTCCGGGTTCACTGTCTCTCCGGATTTACTGTCTCTGGGTTCTCTGTCTCTCCGGCTTTACTGTCTCTCTGGTTCACTGTCTCTCCGGGTTCACTGTCTGTCTGGGTTCACTGTCTCTACGGCTTCACTGTCTCTGGGTTGCCTGTCTCTCCGGATTCAGTGCCTCTCGGTTCACTGTCTCTCCGGGTTTGCTGCCTCTCCGGGTTTGCTGCCTCTCCGGGTTTGCTGCCTCTCCGGGTTCGCTCTTTCTCCGGGTTCACTGTCTCTCCGGGTTCACTGTCTCTGTGTTTACTGTCTCCCCGGGCTCACTGTCTCGCCGGGTTCGCTGTCTCTCCGGGTTCACTGTCTCTCCGGGTTCACTGTCTCTCCAGGTTCACTATCTCTCCGGGTTCACTGTCTCTCTGGAGTTTAATTGTCTCTCCGGGTTCACTGTCTCTCCAGGTTCACTGTCTCTTCGGGTTCACTGTCGCTCTGGGTTCACTGTCTCTCCGGGTTCAGACTCTCCGCGTTCACTGTCTCTCTGGTTTCACTGTCTCTCTGCAAGTTCACTGTCTCTCCAGGTTCACTGTCTCTCCAAATTCACTGTCTCTCCTAGTTCACTCTCTCTCCGGGTTCACAGTCTCTCCGGGTTCACTGTCTCTCCGGGTTCACTGTCTCTCCGGGTTCACTGTCTCTCCGGGTTCACTGTCTCTCCGGGTTCACTGTCTCTCCGGGTTCACTGTCTCTCCGGGTTCACTGTCTCTCCGGGTTCACTGTCTCTCCGGGTTCACTGTCTCTCCGGGTGCACTGTCTCTCCGGGTTCACTTTCTCTCCGGGTTCACTGTCTCTCCGGGTTCACTGTCTCTCCGGATTCACTTTCTATCCGGGCTCGCTTTCTATCCGGGTTCACTGTCTCTCCGGGTTCATTGACTCTCCGGAATCATTGTCTCTCTGGATTCGCTGTCTCTGGGTTCACTGTCTCTCCAAATTCACTGTCTCTCCGAGTTCACTGTCACTCCGGGTTCACAGTCTCTCCAGGTTCACTGTCCCTCCGGGTTCACTGTCTCTCTGGATTCGCTGTCTCTGGGTTCACTGTCTCTCCGGGTTCACTGTCTCTCCGGGTTCACTGCCTCTCCGGGTTCACTGCCTCTCCGGGTTCACTGTCTCTCCGGACTCACTGTCTCTCCGGACTCACTGTCTCTCCGGATTCATGTTTCTCCGGGTTCACTGTCTCTCTGGGTTCACTGTCACTCTGGGTTCACTGTCTCTGGATTCACTGTCTCTCCAGGTTCACTGTCTCTCGGAGCTCACTCTCTCTCTGGGTCCACTGTCTCTCCGGATTCACTGTCTCTGGGTTCACTGTCTCTCCGGGTTCACTGTCTCTCCGGGTTCACTGTCTCTCCAGGTTCACTGTCTCCCCGGGTTCACAGTCTCTCCGGATTCACTGTTTCTCCGGGTTCACTGTCTCTCCGGCTTCACTGTCTCTGGCTTTACTGTCTCTCCGGGCTCACTGTCTCTCCGGGATCACTTTCTCTCCGGGTTCACTGTCTCTCTGGGTTCACTGTCTCTCCGGCTTCACTGTCTCTGGGTTGACTGTCTCTCCGGATTCACTGTCACTGGGTTCACTGTCTCTCCTGGATTCACTGTTTCTCCGAGTTCACTGTCTCTCCGAATTCACTGTCTCTCCGGGTTCACTGTCTCTCCGGATTCACTGTCTCTCCGGATTCACTGTCTCTCCGGATTCACTGTCTCTCCGGATTCACTGTCTCTCCGGGTTCACTGTCTCTCCGGGTTCACTGTCTCTCCGGGTTCACTGTCTCTCCGGGTTCACTGTCTCTCCGGGTTCACTGTCTCTCCGGGTTCACTGTCTCTCCGGGTTCACTGTCTCTCCGGGTTCACTGTCTCTCCGTGTTCACTGTCTCTCCGGGTTCACTGTCTCTCCGGATTCATGTTTCTCCGGGTTCACTGTCTCTCTGGAGTTTAATTGTCTCTCCGGGTTCACTGTCTCTCCGGGTTCACTGTCTCTCCGGGTTCACTGTCTCTCCGGGTTCACTGTCTCTCTGGAGTTTAATTGTCTCTCCGGGTTCACTGTCTCTCAGGGTTCACTATCTCTCCGCGTTCACTGTCTCTCTGGGTTCACTCTCTTTCTGATTTCACTGTCTTTCTGGGTTCTCTGTCTCTCCAGGTTCACTTTCAATCCGGGTTCACTGTCTCTCCGGCTTCACTGTCTCTCCGGGTTCACTGTCTCTCCGGGTTCACTGTCTCTCCGGGTTCACTGTCTCTCCGAGTTCACTGTCTCTCCGGGTTCACTGTCTCTCCGGGTTCACTGTCTCTCCGGGTTCACTGTCTCTCCGGGTTCACTGTCTCTCCGGGTTCACTCTCTTTCTGGGTTCACTGTCTTTCTGGGTTCTCTGTCTCTCCGGGTTCACTTTCAATCCGGGTTCACTGTCTCTCCGGCTTCACTGACTCTGCGGGTTCACTCTCTCCGGGTTCACTGACTCTCCGGGTTCACTGTCTCTCCGGAATCACTGTCTCAGGGTTCACTGTCTCTTCAAATTCACTGTCTCTCCGAGTTCACTCTGTCTCCGGGTTCACAGTCTCTCTGGGTTCACTGTCTCTCCGGGTTCACTCTCCCTCCGGGTTCACAGTCTCTCCGGGTTCACAGTCTCTCCGGGTTCACTGTCTCTCCGGGTTCACTGTCTCTCCGGGTTCACTGTCTCTCCGGGTTCACTGTCTCTCTGGGTTCACTGTCTCTGGGTTCACTCTCTCCGGGTTCACTGTCTCTCCAGATTCACTGACTCTCTGGAGGTTCACTGTCTCTCGGGGCTCACTGTCTCTCGGGGCTCACTGTCTCTCCGTGTTCACTGTCTCTCCGTGTTCACTGTCTCTCTGTGTTCACTGTCTCTCCGTGTTCACTGTCTCTCCGTGTTCACTGTCTCTCCAAGTTCACTGTCTCTCCAGGTTCACTGTCTCTCCAAATTCACTGTCTCTCCGAGTTCACTGTCTGTCCGGGTTCACCGTCTCTCTGGGTTCACTGTCTCTCCGGGTTCACTGTCTCTCCGGGTTCACTGTCTCTCCGGGTTCACTGTCTCTCCGGGTTCACTGTCTCTCCGGGTTCACTGCCCCTCCGGGTTCACTGTCTCTCAGGGTTCACTCTCTTTCTGGGTTCACTCTCTTTCTGGGTTCACTGTCTTTCTGGGTTCTCTGTCTCTCCGGGTTCACTTTCAACCCGGGTTCACTGTCTCTCCGGCTTCACTGACTCTCCGGGTTCACTCTCTCCGTGTTCACTGTCTATCCGGGATTACTGTCTCTCCGGCTTCACTGTCTCTCCGGGTTCACTGTCTCTCCGGGATCACTGTCTCTTCGGGTTCACTTTCAACCCGGGTTCACTGTCTCTTCGGGTTCACTGTCTCTCCGGGTTTACTGTCTCTCTGGGTTCACTGTCTCTCCGGGTTCACTGTCTCTCTGGGTTCACTGTCTCTCCGGCTTCACTGTCTCTGCGTTGCCTGTCTCTCTGGGTTCGCTGTTTCTCCGGGTTCACTGTCTCTCCGGCTTCACTGTCTCTGGGTTTAGTGTCTCTCCAGGTTCACTGTCTCTCCGGGTTCACAGTCTCTCCGGATTCACTGTCTCTCTCCGGGTTGACTGTCTCTCCTCGCTGGGTTGACTGTCTCTCTGGGTTGACTGTCTTTCCGGCTCACTGTCTCTCCGTGTTCACTGTCTCTCCGGATTCACTGTCTCTCTGGGTTCACTGTCTCTCCCGGTTCACTGTCTGTCCGGGTTCACTGGCTCTCCGGGTTCACTGTCTCTCCGGGCTCACTGTCTTTCCGGGCTCACTGTCTCTCCGTGTTCACTGTCTCTCTGGGTTCACTGTCTCTCTGTGTTTACTGTCTCTCCGTGATCACTGTTTCTCCGAGTTCACTGTCTCTCCGGCTTCACTGTCTCTCCGGGTTCACTGTCTCTCCGGCTTTACTGTCTCTCTGGTTCACTGTCTCTCCGGGTTCACTGTCTGTCTGGGTTCACTGTCTCTACGGCTTCACTGTCTCTGGGTTGCCTGTCTCTCCGGATTCACTGTCTCTCGGTTCACTGTCTCTCCGGGTTTGCTGCCTCTCCGGGTTTGCTGCCTCTCCGGGTTTGCTGCCTCTCCGGGTTTGCTGCCTCTCCGGGTTCGCTGTTTCTCCGGGTTCACTGTCTCTCCGGGTTCACTGTCTCTGTGTTTACTGTCTCCCCGGGCTCACTGTCTCTCCGCGTTCACTGTCTCTCCGGTTCACTGTCTCTCTGGGTTCACAGTCTCTCCGGATTCACTGTCTCTCCGGTTTCACTGTCTCTCTGGGTTTACTGTCTCTCTGGGTTCACTGTCTCAGCGTTCACTGGCTCTCCAGGTTCACTGTCTCTCTGGGTTCACTCTCTCTCTGGGTTCACTGTCTCTCTGGGTTCACTGTCTCTCCGGATTCACTGTCTTTGGGTTCACTGTCTCTCCGGGATTACTGTCTCTCCGGGATTACTGTCTCTCCGGGTTCACTGTCTCTCCGGGTTCACTGTCTCTCCGGGTTCACTGTCTCTCCGGGTTCACTGTCTCTCTGGATTCGCTGTCTCTGGGTTCACTGTCTCTCCGGGTTCACTGTCTCTCCGGGTTCACTGTCTCTCCGGGTTCACTGTCTCTCCGGGTTCACTGTCTCTCCGGGTTCACTGTCTCTCCGGACTCACTGTCTCTCCGGACTCACTGTCTCTCCGGATTCATGTTTCTCCGGGTTCACTGTCTCTCTGGGTTCACTGTCACTCTGGGTTCACTGTCTCTGGATTCACTGTCTCTCCAGGTTCACTGTCTCTCGGAGCTCACTCTCTCTCTGGGTCCACTGTCTCTCCGGATTCACTGTCTCTGGGTTCACTGTCTCTCCTGGATTACTGTCTCTCCGGGTTCACTGTCTCTCCAGGTTCACTGTCTCTCCAGGTTCACTGTCTCCCCGGGTTCACAGTCTCTCCGGATTCACTGTTTCTCCGGGTTCACTGTCTCTCCGGCTTCACTGTCTCTGGCTTTACTGTCTCTCCGGGCTCACTGTCTCTCCGGGATCACTTTCTCTCCGGGTTCACTGTCTCTCCGGCTTCACTGTCTCTCCGGATTCACTGTCTCTCCGGATTCACTGTCTCTCCGGATTCACTGTCTCTCCGGGTTCACTGTCTCTCCGGGTTCCCTGTCTCTCCGGGTTCACTGTCTCTCCGGGTTCACTGTCTCTCCGGGTTCACTGTCTCTCCGGGTTCACTGTCTCTCCGGGTTCACTGTCTCTCCGTGTTCACTGTCTCTCCGGGTTCACTGACTCTGGGTTCACTGTCTCTCCTGGATTCACTGTCTCTCCGGGTTCACTGTCTCTCCGGGTTCACTGTCTCTCCGGATTCACTGTCTCTCCGGATTCACTGTCTCTCCGGATTCACTGTCTCTCCGGATTCACTGTCTCTCCGGGTTCACTGTCTCTCCGGGTTCCCTGTCTCTCCGGGTTCACTGTCTCTCCGGGTTCACTGTCTCTCCGGGTTCACTGTCTCTCCGGGTTCACTGTCTCTCCGGGTTCACTGTCTCTCCGTGTTCACTGTCTCTCCGGGTTCACTGACTCTGGGTTCACTGTCTCTGGGTTCACTGTTTCTCCGAGTTCACTGTCTCTCCGGATTCACTGTCACTGGGTTCACTGTCTCTCCTGGATTCACTGTCTCTGGGTTCACTGTTTCTCCGAGTTCACTGTCTCTCCGGATTCACTGTCTCTCCGGATTCACTGTCTCTCCGGGTTCACTGTCTCTCTTGATTCACTGTCTCTGGGTTCACTGTCTCTCCGGACTCACTGTCTCTCCGGATTCATGTTTCTCCGGGTTCACTGTCTCTCTGGGTTCACTGTCACTCTGGGTTCACTGTCTCTGGATTCACTGTCTCTCCGGCTTCACTGTCTCTGGCTTTACTGTCTCTCCGGGCTCACTGTCACTCCGGGATCACTTTCTCTCCGGGTTCACTGTCTCTCTGGAGTTTAATTGTCTCTCCGGGTTCACTGTCTCTGGGTTCACTGCCTCTCCGGGATTACTGTCTCTCCGGGTTCACTGACTCTCCTGGATTACTGTCTCTCCGGGTTCACTGTCTCTCCGGGTTCACTGTCTCTCTGGGTTCACTGTCTCTGGGTTCACTGTCTCTGTGTTCACTGTCTCTCCGGGTTCACTGTCTCCCCGGGTTCACAGTCTCTCCGGATTCACTGTTTCTCCGGATTCACTGTTTCTCCGGGTTCACTGTCTCTCCGGCTTCACTGTCTCTGGCTTTACTGTCTCTCCGGGCACACTGTCTCTCCGGTTTCACTTTCTCTCCGGGTTCACTGTCTCTCTGGAGTTTAATTGTCTCTCCGGGTTCACTGTCTCTCCGGGTTCACTGTCTCTCCGGGTTCACTGTCTCTCCAGGTTCACTGTCTCTCCGGGTTCACTGTCTCTCTGGAGTTTAATTGTCTCTCCGGGTTCACTGTCTCTCTGGGTTCACTATCTCTCCGCGTTCACTGTCTCTCTGGGTTCACTCTCTTTCTGATTTCACTGTCTTTCTGGGTTCTCTGTCTCTCCAGGTTCACTGTCTCTCCGGGTTCACTGTCTCTCCGGGTTCACTGTCTCTCCGGGTTCACTGTCTCTCCGGGTTCACTGTCTCTCCGGGTTCACTGTCTCTCCGGGTTCACTGTCTCTCCGGGTTCACTGTCTCTCTGGGTTCACTGTCTCTCCGGGTTCACTGTCTCTCCGGGTTCACTGTCTCTCCGGGTTCACTGTCTCTCCGGGTTCACTCTCTTTCTGGGTTCACTGTCTTTCTGGGTTCTCTGTCTCTCCGGGTTCACTTTCAATCCGGGTTCACTGTCTCTCCGGCTTCACTGACTCTCCGGGTTCACTCTCTCCGGGTTCACTGTCTCTTCGGGTTCACTGACTCTCCGGAATCCCTGTCTCTGGGTTCACTGTCTCTTCAAATTCACTGTCTCTCCGAGTTCACTCTCTCTCCGGATTCACTGTCTCTGGGTTCACTGTCTCTCCGGGATTACTGTCTCTCCGGCTTCACTGTCTCTCCGGGTTCACTGTCTCTCTGGGTTCACTGTCTCTGGGTTCACTGTCTCTGGGTTCACTGTCTCTATGTTCACTGTCTCTCCAGGTTCACTGTCTCTCCAGGTTCACTGTTTCTCTGGGTTCACTGTCTCTCTGGGTTCACTGTCTCTCTGGGCTCACTGTCTCTCCGGGTATCACTGTCTCTCCGGAAGTTCACTGTCTCTCCGGGTTCACAGTCTCTCCGGGTTCACTGTCTCTCCTCTTTGGGTTCACTGTCTCTCTGGGTTGACTGTCTCTCTGGGTTGACTGTCTTTACGGGCTCACTGTCTCTCCGGGTTCACTGTCTCTCCGGTTTCACTTTCTCTCCGGGTTCACTGTCTCTCTGGAGTTTAATTGTCTCTCCGGGTTCACTGTCTCTCCGGGTTCACTGTCTCTCCAGGTTCACTGTCTCTCCGGGTTCACTGTCTCTCTGGAGTTTAATTGTCTCTCCGGGTTCACTGTCTCTCTGGGTTCACTATCTCTCCGCGTTCACTGTCTCTCTGGGTTCACTCTCTTTCTGATTTCACTGTCTTTCTGGGTTCTCTGTCTCTCCAGGTTCACTTTCAATCCGGGTTCACTGTCTCTCCGGCTTCACTGACTCTCCGGGTTCACTGTCTCTCCGGGTTCACTGTCTCTCCGGGTTCACTGTCTCTCCGGGTTCACTGTCTCTCCGGGTTCACTGTCTCTCCGGGTTCACTGTCTCTCTGGGTTCACTGTCTCTCCGGGTTCACTGTCTCTCCGGGTTCACTGTCTCTCCGGGTTCACTGTCTCTCCGGGTTCACTCTCTTTCTGGGTTCACTGTCTTTCTGGGTTCTCTGTCTCTCCGGGTTCACTTTCAATCCGGGTTCACTGTCTCTCCGGCTTCACTGACTCTCCGGGTTCACTCTCTCCGGGTTCACTGTCTCTTCGGGTTCACTGACTCTCCGGAATCCCTGTCTCTGGGTTCACTGTCTCTTCAAATTCACTGTCTCTCCGAGTTCACTCTCTCTCCGGATTCACTGTCTCTCCGGGTTCACTGTCTCTCTGGGTTCACTGTCTCTGGGTTCACTGTCTCTATGTTCACTGTCTCTCCAGGTTCACTGTCTCTCCAGGTTCACTGTCTCTCTGGGTTCACTGTCTCTCTGGGTTCACTGTCTCTCTGGGCTCACTGTCTCTCCGGGTATCACTGTCTCTCCGGAAGTTCACTGTCTCTCCGGGTTCACAGTCTCTCCGGGTTCACTGTCTCTCCTCTTTGGGTTCACTGTCTCTCTGGGTTGACTGTCTCTCTGGGTTGACTGTCTTTACGGGCTCACTGTCTCTCCGGGTTCACTGTCTCTCCGGACTCACTGTCTCTCCGGGTTCACTGTCTCTCCGGGTTCACAATCTCTCCGGGTTCACTGTCTCTCTGGGTTCACTGTCACTCCGGGTTCACTGACTCTCCGGATTCACTGCCTCTCCGAGTTCACTGTCTCTCCGGCTTCACTGTCACTCCGGGTTCACTGACTCTCCGGGTTCACTGTCTCTCCAGGTTCACTGTCTCTCTGGTTTCACTGTCTCTCTGGTTTCACTGTCTCTCCGGCTTCACTGCCTCTCCGGGTTCACTGTCTCTCCGGGTTCACTGTCTCGCCGGATTCACTGTCTCTCTGGGTTCACTGTCTCTCCGGATTTACAGTCTCTCCGGGTTCACTGTCTCTCCGGATTCACTGTCTCTCCGGGTTCACTGTCTCTCTGCGTTCACTGTCTCTCTGGGTTTACTGTCTCTCCGGCTTCACTGTCTCTGGGTTTAGTGTCTCTCCAGGTTCACTGTCTCTCCGGGTTCACTGTCTCTCCGGGTTCACAGTCTCTCCGGATTCACTGTCTCTCCGGGTTCACTGTCTCTCCTCTCTGGGTTGACTGTCTCTCTGGGTTGACTGTCTTTCCGGGCTCACTGTCTCTCCGTGTTCACTGTCTCTCCGGCTTCACTGTCGCTGGGTTGCCTGTCTCTCCGGATTCACTGTCTCGGGGTTCACTGTCTCTCCCGGTTCACTGTCTGTCTTGGTTCACGGTCTCTCCGGGCTCACGGTCTTTCCGGGCTCACGGTCTTTCCGGGCTCAGTGTCTCTCCGTGTTCACTGTGTCTCTGGGTTCACTGTCTCTCTGTGTTTACTGTCTCTCCGTGATCACTGTCTCTCCGGGTTCACTGTCTCTCCAGATTCACTGCCTCTCTGGAGGTTCACTGTCTCTCGGGGCTCTCTGTCTCTCCGGGTTCACCGTCTCTCCGGGTTCACTGTCTCTCTGTGTTTACTGTCTCTCCGTGTTCACTGTCTCTCCGTGTTCACTGTCTCACCGGGCTCACTGTCTCACCGGGCTCACTGTCTCTCCGGGCTCACTGTCTCTCCGGGCTCACTGTCTCTCCGGGTTCCCTGTCTCTCCGGGTTCCCTGTCTCTCCGGGTTCACTGTCTCTCTGGGTTCACTGTCACTCCGGGTTCACTGACTCTCCGGGTTCACTGTCTCTCCAGGTTCACTGTCTCTCCGGGTTCACTGTCTCTCCGGGTTCACTGTCTCTCCGGGTTCACTGTCTCTCCGGGTTCACTGTCTTTCCGGGTTCACTATCTCTCCGGGTTCACTGTCTCTCCGGGTTCACTGTCACTCTGGGTTCACTCTCTATCTGGGTTCACTGTCCTTCTGGGTTCTCTGTCTCTCCGGGTTCACTGTCTCTCCGGGTTCACTGTCTCTCCGGGTTCACTGTCTCTCCGGGTTCACTGTCTCTCCTCTCTGGGTACACTGTCTCTCCGGGTTCACTGTCTCTCCGGGTTCACTGTCTCTCCGGGTTCACTGTCTCTCCGAGTTCACTGTCACTCCGGGTCACAGTCTCTCCGGGTTCACTGTCTCTCCGGGTTCACTGTCTCTCCGGGTTCACTGTCTCTCTGGATGCACTGTCTCTCCGGGTTCACTGTCTCTCCGGGATCACTGTCTCTCCGGGTTCACTGCCTCTCCGGGTTCACTGTCTCTCCGGGTTCACTGTCTCTCCGGATTCACTGTCTCTCCAAATTCACTGTCTCTCCGAATTCACTGTCTCTCCGGGTTCACTGTCACTCTGGGTTCACTGTCACTCTGCGTTCACTCTCTCTTCAGGTTCACTGTCTCTCCAGGTTCACTGTCTCTCGGAGATCACTCTCTCTCCGGATTCACGGTCTCCGGGTTCACTGTCTCTGGGTTTACAGTCTCTCCGGGTTCACTGTCTCTCCGGATTCACTGTCTGTCCGGGTTCACTGTCTCTGGGTTCACTGTCTCTGGGTTCACTGTCTCTGGGTTCACTGTCTCTGGGTTCACTGTCTCTCCGGGTTCACAGTCTCTCCGGATTCATTGTCTCTCCGGGTTCATTGTCTCTCCGGGTTCACTGTCTCTCCGTGTTCACTGTCCCTCCGGATTCACTGTCTCTCTGGGTTCACTGTCTCTCTGGGTTCACTGTCTCTCCGGCTTCACTGTCTCTGGGTTGCCTGTCTCTCCGGATTCACTGTCTCTGGGTTCACTGTCTCTCCCGATTCACTGTCTGTCCAGGTTCACTGTCTCTCTGGTTCACTGTCTGTCAAGGCTCACTGTCTTTCCGGGCTCACTGTCTCTCCGTGTTCACTGACTCTCTGGAGGTTCACTGTCTCTCGGGGCTCACTGTCTCTCCGCGTTCACTGTCTCTCTGTGTTTACTGTCTCTCCGTGTTCACTGTCTCTCCGTGTTCACTGTCTCTCCGTGTTCACTGTCTCTCCGTGTTCACTGTCTCTCCGTGTTCACTGTCTCTCCGTGTTCACTGTCTCTCCGGGCTCACTGTCTCTCCGGGTTCACTGTCTCTCTGGATTCACTGTCTCTGGGTTCACTGTCTCTGGGTTCACTGTCTCTCCGGGTTCACTGTCTCTCCGGGTTCACTGCCTCTCCGGGTTCACTGTCTCTCCGGGTTCACTGTCTCTCCGGGTTCACTGTCTCTCCGGATTCACTGTCTCTCCGGGTTCACTGTCTCTCCGGGTTCACTGTCTCTCCGGGTTCACTGTCTCTCCGGGTTCACTGTCTCTCCGGATTCACTGTCTCTCCGGGTTCACTGTCTCTCCGGGTTCACTGTCTCTCCGGGTTCACTGTCTCTCCAGGTTCACTGTCTCTCGGAGCTCACTCACTCTCTGGGTCCACTGTCTCTCCGGATTCACTGTCTCTGGGTTCACTGTCTCTCCTGGATTACTGTCTGTCCGGGTTCACTGTTTCTCCAGGTTCACTGTCTCTCCGGGTTCACTGTCTCTCCGGGTTCACTGTCTCTCCGGGTTCACTGTCTCTCCGGGTTCACTGTCTCTCCGGGTTCACTGTCTCTCCGGGTTCACTGTCTCTCCGGGTTCACTGTCTCTCTGGGTTCACTGTCTCTCTGGGTTCACTGTCTCTCTGGAGTTTAATTGTCTCTCTGGAGTTTAATTGTCTCTCTGGAGTTTAATTGTCTCTCCGGGTTCACTGTCTCTCCAGGTTCACTCTCTCTCTAGAGTTTAATTGTCTCTCCGGGTTCACTGTCTCTGCAGGTTCACTGTCTTTCCGGGTTCACTGTCGCTCTGGGTTCACTGTCTCTCCGGGTTCAGACTCTCCGCGTTCACTGTCTCTCTGGTTTCACTGTCTCTCTGGAAGTTCACTGTCTCTCCTTGTTCACTGTCTCTCCAAATTCACTGTCTCTCCGGGTTCACAGTCTCTCCGGGTTCACTGTCTCTCCGGGTTCACTGTCTCTCCGGGTTCACTGTCTCTCCGGGTTCACTGTCTCTCCGGGTTCACTGTCTCTCCGGGTTCACTATCTCTCCGGGTTCACTATCTCTCCGGGTTCACTGTCTCTCCGGGTTCACTTTCTCTCCGGGTTCACTTTCTCTCCGGGTTCACTTTCTCTCCGGGTTCACTGTCTCTCTGGGTTCACTGTCTCTCTGGGTTCACTGTCTTTCTGGGTTCACTGTCTTTCTGGGTTCTTGTCTCTCCGGGTTCTCTTTCTATCCGGGCTCGCTTTCTATCCGGGTTCATTGTCTCTCCGGCTTCACTGACTCTCCGGGTTCACTCTCTCCGGGTTCACTGTCTCTCCGGGTTCACTGTCTCTCTGGATTCACTGTCTCCGGGTTCACTGTCTCTCG
This sequence comes from Scyliorhinus torazame, assembly GCF_047496885.1. Taxonomy (NCBI): domain Eukaryota; kingdom Metazoa; phylum Chordata; class Chondrichthyes; order Carcharhiniformes; family Scyliorhinidae; genus Scyliorhinus; species Scyliorhinus torazame. Next base: position 24,469,918 of record NC_092722.1, read on the forward strand.
GAGCTCACTCTCTCTCTGGGTCCACTGTCTCTCCGGATTCACTGTCTCTGGGTTCACTGTCTCTCCTGGATTACTGTCTGTCGGGTTCACTGTATCTCCGGGTTCACTGTCTCTCTGGGTTCACTCTCTCTGCGTTCACTGTCTCTGTGTTCACTGTCTCGCCATGTTCACTGTCTCTCCGGGTTCACTGTCTCTCCGGGTTCACTGTCTCTCCGGGTTCACTATCTCTCCGGGTTCACTCTCTCTGTGGGTTCACTGTCTCTCTGGGTTCACTGTCTCGCCATGTTCACTGTCTCTCCGGGTTCACTGTCTTTCTGGGTTCTCTGTCTCTCCGGGTTCACTTTCAATCCAGGTTCACTGTCTCTCCGGCTTCACTGACTCTCCGGGTTCACTCTCTCCAGGTTCACTGTCTCACCGGGTTCACTGTCTCTGGGTTCACTGTCTCTTCAAATTCACTGTCTCTCCGAGTTCACTCTCTCTCCGGGTTCACAGTCTCTCCGGGTTCACAGTCTCTCCGGGTTCACAGTCTCTCCGGGTTCACTGTCTCTCCGGGTTCACTGTCTCTCTGGCTTCACTGTCTCTGGGTTCACTGTCTCTCCAGGTTCACTGTCTCTCCGGGCTCACTGTCTCTCCGGGTATCACTGTCTCTCCGGAGGTTCACTGTCTCTCCGGGTTCACAGTCTCTCCGGATTCACTGTCTCTCTGGGTTCACTGTCTCTCCTCTCTGGGTACACTGTCTCTCTGGGTATACCGTCTCTCCGGGTTCACTGTCTCTCCGGGTTCACTGTCTCTCCGAGTTCACTGTCACTCCGGGTTCACTGTCACTCCGGGTTCACTGTCACTCCGGGTTCACTGTCTCTCCGGATTCACTGCCTCTCCGGGTTCACTGTCTCTCCTCTCTGGGTAAACTGTCTCTCCGGGTTCACTGTCTCTCCGGGTTCACTGTCTCTCCGGGTTCACTGTCTCTCCGAGTTCACTGTCACTCCGGGTCACAGTCTCTCCGGGTTCACTGTCTCTCCGGGTTCACTGTCTCTCCGGGTTCACTGTCTCTCTGGATGCACTGTCTCTCCGGGTTCACTGTCTCTCCGGGATCACTGTCTCTCCGGGTTCACTGCCTCTCCGGGTTCACTGTCTCTCCGGGTTCACTGTCTCTCCGGATTCACTGTCTCTCCAAATTCACTGTCACTCCGGGTTCACTGTCACTCCGGGTTCACTGTCACTCCGGGTTCACTGTCTCTCCGGATTCACTGCCTCTCCGGGTTCACTGTCTCTCCTCTCTGGGTACACTGTCTCTCCGGGTTCACTGTCTCTCCGGGTTCACTGTCTCTCCGGGTTCACTGTCTCTCCGAGTTCACTGTCACTCCGGGTCACAGTCTCTCCGGGTTCACTGTCTCTCCGGGTTCACTGTCTCTCCGGGTTCACTGTCTCTCTGGATGCACTGTCTCTCCGGGTTCACTGTCTCTCCGGGTTCACTGTCTCTCCGGGTTCACTGTCTCTCCGGGTTCACTGTCTCTCCGGGTTCACTATCTCTCCGGGTTCACTATCTCTCCGGGTTCACTGTCTCTCCGGGTTCACTTTCTCTCCGGGTTCACTTTCTCTCCGGGTTCACTTTCTCTCCGGGTTCACTGTCTCTCTGGGTTCACTGTCTCTCTGGGTTCACTGTCTTTCTGGGTTCACTGTCTTTCTGGGTTCTCTGTCTCTCCGGGTTCTCTTTCTATCCGGGCTCGCTTTCTATCCGGGTTCATTGTCTCTCCGGCTTCACTGACTCTCCGGGTTCACTCTCTCCGGGTTCACTGTCTCTCCGGGTTCACTGTCTCTCTGGATTCACTGTCTCCGGGTTCACTGTCTCTCGGAGCTCACTCTCTCTCTGGGTCCACTGTCTCTCCGGATTCACTGTCTCTGGGTTCACTGTCTCTCCTGGATTACTGTCTGTCGGGTTCACTGTATCTCCGGGTTCACTGTCTCTCTGGGTTCACTCTCTCTGCGTTCACTGTCTCTGTGTTCACTGTCTCGCCATGTTCACTGTCTCTCCGGGTTCACTGTCTCTCCGGGTTCACTGTCTCTCCGGGTTCACTATCTCTCCGGGTTCACTCTCTCTGTGGGTTCACTGTCTCTCTGGGTTCACTGTCTCGCCATGTTCACTGTCTCTCCGGGTTCACTGTCTTTCTGGGTTCTCTGTCTCTCCGGGTTCACTTTCAATCCAGGTTCACTGTCTCTCCGGCTTCACTGACTCTCCGGGTTCACTCTCTCCAGGTTCACTGTCTCACCGGGTTCACTGTCTCTGGGTTCACTGTCTCTTCAAATTCACTGTCTCTCCGAGTTCACTCTCTCTCCGGGTTCACAGTCTCTCCGGGTTCACAGTCTCTCCGGGTTCACAGTCTCTCCGGGTTCACTGTCTCTCCGGGTTCACTGTCTCTCTGGCTTCACTGTCTCTGGGTTCACTGTCTCTCCAGGTTCACTGTCTCTCCGGGCTCACTGTCTCTCCGGGTATCACTGTCTCTCCGGAGGTTCACTGTCTCTCCGGGTTCACAGTCTCTCCGGATTCACTGTCTCTCTGGGTTCACTGTCTCTCCTCTCTGGGTACACTGTCTCTCTGGGTATACCGTCTCTCCGGGTTCACTGTCTCTCCGGGTTCACTGTCTCTCCGAGTTCACTGTCACTCCGGGTTCACTGTCACTCCGGGTTCACTGTCACTCCGGGTTCACTGTCTCTCCGGATTCACTGCCTCTCCGGGTTCACTGTCTCTCCTCTCTGGGTACACTGTCTCTCCGGGTTCACTGTCTCTCCGGGTTCACTGTCTCTCCGGGTTCACTGTCTCTCCGAGTTCACTGTCACTCCGGGTCACAGTCTCTCCGGGTTCACTGTCTCTCCGGGTTCACTGTCTCTCCGGGTTCACTGTCTCTCTGGATGCACTGTCTCTCCGGGTTCACTGTCTCTCCGGGATCACTGTCTCTCCGGGTTCACTGCCTCTCCGGGTTCACTGTCTCTCCGGGTTCACTGTCTCTCCGGATTCACTGTCTCTCCAAATTCACTGTCTCTCCGAATTCACTGTCTCTCCGGGTTCACTGTCTCTCTGGATGCACTGTCTCTCCGGGTTCACTGTCTCTCCGGGTTCACTGTCTCTCTGGATTCACTGTCTCCGGGTTCACTGTCTCTCGGAGCTCACTCTCTCTCTGGGTCCACTGTCTCTCCGGATTCACTGTCTCTGGGTTCACTGTCTCTCCTGGATTACTGTCTGTCGGGTTCACTGTATCTCCGGGTTCACTGTCTCTCTGGGTTCACTGTCTCTGCGTTCACTGTCTCTGTGTTCACTGTCTCGCCATGTTCACTGTCTCTCCGGGTTCACTGTCTCTCCGGGTTCACTGTCTCTCCGGGTTCACTATCTCTCCGGGTTCACTCTCTCTGTGGGTTCACTGTCTCTCTGGGTTCACTGTCTCGCCATGTTCACTGTCTCTCCGGGTTCACTGTCTTTCTGGGTTCTCTGTCTCTCCGGGTTCACTTTCAATCCAGGTTCACTGTCTCTCCGGCTTCACTGACTCTCCGGGTTCACTCTCTCCAGGTTCACTGTCTCACCGGGTTCACTGTCTCTGGGTTCACTGTCTCTTCAAATTCACTGTCTCTCCGAGTTCACTCTCTCTCCGGGTTCACAGTCTCTCCGGGTTCACAGTCTCTCCGGGTTCACAGTCTCTCCGGGTTCACAGTCTCTCCGGGTTCACTGTCTCTCCGGGTTCACTGTCTCTCTGGCTTCACTGTCTCTGGGTTCACTGTCTCTCCAGGTTCACTGTCTCTCCGGGCTCACTATCTCTCCGGGTATCACTGTCTCTCCGGAGGTTCACTGTCTCTCCGGGTTCACAGTCTCTCCGGATTCACTGTCTCTCTGGGTTCACTGTCTCTCCTCTCTGGGTACACTGTCTCTCTGGGTATACCGTCTCTCCGGGTTCACTGTCTCTCCGGGTTCACTGTCTCTCTGAGTTCACTGTCACTCCGGGTTCACTGTCACTCCGGGTTCACTGTCACTCCGGGTTCACTGTCTCTCCGGATTCACTGCCTCTCCGGGTTCACTGTCTCTCCTCTCTGGGTACACTGTCTCTCCGGGTTCACTGTCTCTCCGGGTTCACTGTCTCTCCGGGTTCACTGTCTCTCCGAGTTCACTGTCACTCCGGGTCACAGTCTCTCCGGGTTCACTGTCTCTCCGGGTTCACTGTCTCTCCGGGTTCACTGTCTCTCTGGATGCACTGTCTCTCCGGGTTCACTGTCTCTCCGGGATCACTGTCTCTCCGGGTTCACTGCCTCTCCGGGTTCACTGTCTCTCCGGGTTCACTGTCTCTCCGGATTCACTGTCTCTCCAAATTCACTGTCTCTCCGAATTCACTGTCTCTCCGGGTTCACTGTCACTCTGGGTTCACTGTCACTCTGCGTTCACTCTCTCTTCAGGTTCACTGTCTCTCCAGGTTCACTGTCTCTCGGAGATCACTCTCTCTCCGGATTCACGGTCTCCGGGTTCACTGTCTCTGGGTTTACAGTCTCTCCGGGTTCACTGTCTCTCCGGATTCACTGTCTGTCCGGGTTCACTGTCTCTGGGTTCACTGTCTCTGGGTTCACTGTCTCTGGGTTCACTGTCTCTGGGTTCACTGTCTCTCCGGGTTCACAGTCTCTCCGGATTCATTGTCTCTCCGGGTTCATTGTCTCTCCGGGTTCACTGTCTCTCCGTGTTCACTGTCCCTCCGGATTCACTGTCTCTCTGGGTTCACTGTCTCTCTGGGTTCACTGTCTCTCCGGCTTCACTGTCTCTGGGTTGCCTGTCTCTCCGGATTCACTGTCTCTGGGTTCACTGTCTCTCCCGATTCACTGTCTGTCCAGGTTCACTGTCTCTCTGGTTCACTGTCTCTCAAGGCTCACTGTCTTTCCGGGCTCACTGTCTCTCCGTGTTCACTGACTCTCTGGAGGTTCACTGTCTCTCGGGGCTCACTGTCTCTCCGCGTTCACTGTCTCTCTGTGTTTACTGTCTCTCCGTGTTCACTGTCTCTCCGTGTTCACTGTCTCTCCGTGTTCACTGTCTCTCCGTGTTCACTGTCTCTCCGTGTTCACTGTCTCTCCGTGTTCACTGTCTCTCCGGGCTCACTGTCTCTCCGGGTTCACTGTCTCTCTGGATTCACTGTCTCTGGGTTCACTGTCTCTGGGTTCACTGTCTCTCCGGGTTCACTGTCTCTCCGGGTTCACTGCCTCTCCGGGTTCACTGTCTCTCCGGGTTCACTGTCTCTCCGGGTTCACTGTCTCTCCGGATTCACTGTCTCTCCGGATTCACTGTCTCTCCGGGTTCACTGTCTCTCCGGGTTCACTGTCTCTCCGGGTTCACTGTCTCTCCGGGTTCACTGTCTCTCCGGATTCACTGTCTCTCCGGGTTCACTGTCTCTCCGGGTTCACTGTCTCTCCGGGTTCACTGTCTCTCCGGGTTCACTGTCTCTCCAGGTTCACTGTCTCTCGGAGCTCACTCACTCTCTGGGTCCACTGTCTCTCCTGGATTACTGTCTGTCCGGGTTCACTGTTTCTCCAGGTTCACTGTCTCTCCGGGTTCACTGTCTCTCCGGGTTCACTGTCTCTCCGGGTTCACTGTCTCTCCGGGTTCACTGTCTCTGCGGGTTCACTGTCTCTCCGGGTTCACTGTCTCTCCGGGTTCACTGTCTCTCTGGGTTCACTGTCTCTCTGGGTTCACTGTCTCTCTGGAGTTTAATTGTCTCTCTGGAGTTTAATTGTCTCTCTGGAGTTTAATTGTCTCTCCGGGTTCACTGTCTCTCCAGGTTCACTCTCTCTCTGGAGTTTAATTGTCTCTCCGGGTTCACTGTCTCTGCAGGTTCACTGTCTTTCCGGGTTCACTGTCGCTCTGGGTTCACTGTCTCTCCGGGTTCAGACTCTCCGCGTTCACTGTCTCTCTGGTTTCACTGTCTCTCTGGAAGTTCACTGTCTCTCCTTGTTCACTGTCTCTCCAAATTCACTGTCTCTCCGGGTTCACAGTCTCTCCGGGTTCACTGTCTCTCCGGGTTCACTGTCTCTCCGGGTTCACTGTCTCTCCGGGTTCACTGTCTCTCCGGGTTCACTGTCTCTCCGGGTTCACTATCTCTCCGGGTTCACTATCTCTCCGGGTTCACTGTCTCTCCGGGTTCACTTTCTCTCCGGGTTCACTTTCTCTCCGGGTTCACTTTCTCTCCGGGTTCACTGTCTCTCTGGGTTCACTGTCTCTCTGGGTTCACTGTCTTTCTGGGTTCACTGTCTTTCTGGGTTCTCTGTCTCTCCGGGTTCTCTTTCTATCCGGGCTCGCTTTCTATCCGGGTTCATTGTCTCTCCGGCTTCACTGACTCTCCGGGTTCACTCTCTCCGGGTTCACTGTCTCTCCGGGTTCACTGTCTCTCTGGATTCACTGTCTCCGGGTTCACTGTCTCTCGGAGCTCACTCTCTCTCTGGGTCCACTGTCTCTCCGGATTCACTGTCTCTGGGTTCACTGTCTCTCCTGGATTACTGTCTGTCGGGTTCACTGTATCTCCGGGTTCACTGTCTCTCTGGGTTCACTGTCTCTGCGTTCACTGTCTCTGTGTTCACTGTCTCGCCATGTTCACTGTCTCTCCGGGTTCACTGTCTCTCCGGGTTCACTGTCTCTCCGGGTTCACTATCTCTCCGGGTTCACTCTCTCTGTGGGTTCACTGTCTCTCTGGGTTCACTGTCTCGCCATGTTCACTGTCTCTCCGGGTTCACTGTCTTTCTGGGTTCTCTGTCTCTCCGGGTTCACTTTCAATCCAGGTTCACTGTCTCTCCGGCTTCACTGACTCTCCGGGTTCACTCTCTCCAGGTTCACTGTCTCACCGGGTTCACTGTCTCTGGGTTCACTGTCTCTTCAAATTCACTGTCTCTCCGAGTTCACTCTCTCTCCGGGTTCACAGTCTCTCCGGGTTCACAGTCTCTCCGGGTTCACAGTCTCTCCGGGTTCACTGTCTCTCCGGGTTCACTGTCTCTCTGGCTTCACTGTCTCTGGGTTCACTGTCTCTCCAGGTTCACTGTCTCTCCGGGCTCACTGTCTCTCCGGGTATCACTGTCTCTCCGGAGGTTCACTGTCTCTCCGGGTTCACAGTCTCTCCGGATTCACTGTCTCTCTGGGTTCACTGTCTCTCCTCTCTGGGTACACTGTCTCTCTGGGTATACCGTCTCTCTGGGTTCACTGTCTCTCCGGGTTCACTGTCTCTCCGAGTTCACTGTCACTCCGGGTTCACTGTCACTCCGGGTTCACTGTCACTCCGGGTTCACTGTCACTCCGGGTTCACTGTCTCTCCGGGTTCACTGTCTCTCTGGGTTCACTGTCTCTGGGTTCAGTGTCTCTCCAGGTTCACTGTCTCTCCGGGCTCACTGTCTCTCCGGGTATCACTGTCGCTCCGGAAGTTCACTGTCTCTCCGGGTTCACTGTCTCTCCGGATTCACTGCCTCTCCGGGTTCACTGTCTCTCCTCTCTGGGTACACTGTCTCTCCGGGTTCACTGTCTCTCCGGGTTCACTGTCTCTCCGAGTTCACTGTCACTCCGGGTTCACAGTCTCTCCGGGTTCACTGTCTCTCCGGGTTCACTGTCTCTCTGGATGCACTGTCTCTCCGGGTTCACTGTCTCTCCGGGTTCACTGTCTCTCCAGGTTCACTGTCTCTCCGGGTTCACTGTGTCTCCGGGTTCACTGCCTCTCCGGGTTCACTGTCTCTCCGGGTTCACTGTCTCTCCGGGTTCACTGTCTCTCCGGATTCACTGTCTCTCCGAATTCACTGTCTCTCCGAATTCACTGTCTCTCCGGGTTCACTGTCACTCTGGGTTCACTGTCACTCTGGGTTCACTGTCACTCTGCGTTCACTGTCTCTCCAGGTTCACTGTCTCTCGGAGCTCACTCTCTCTCCGGATTCACGGTCTCCGGGTTCACTGTCTCTGGGTTTACAGTCTCGCCGGGTTCACTGTCTCTCCGGATTCACTGTCTGTCCGGGTTCACTGTCTCTGGGTTCACTGTCTCTGGGTTCACTGTCTCTGGGTTCACTGTCTCTGTGTTTACTGTCTCTCCAGGTTCACTGTCTCTCCGGGTTCACAGTCTCTCCGGATTCATTGTCTCTCCGGGTTCACTGTCTCTCCGTGTTCACTGTCCCTCCGGATTCACTGTCTCTCTGGGTTCACTGTCTCTCTGGCTTCACTGTCTCTGGGTTGCCTGTCTCTCCGGATTCACTGTCTCTGGGTTCACTGTCTCTCCCGATTCACTGTCTGTCCAGGTTCACTGTCTCTCTGGTTCACTGTCTCTCAAGGCTCACTGTCTTTCCGGGCTCACTGTCTCTCCGTGTTCACTGACTCTCTGGAGGTTCACTGTCTCTCGGGGCTCACTGTCTCTCCGCGTTCACTGTCTCTCTGTGTTCACTGTCTCTCTGTGTTCACTGTCTCTCTGTGTTCACTGTCTCTCCGTGTTCACTGTCTCTCCGTGTTCACTGTCTCTCCGGGCTCACTGAATCCAGAGAGACAGTGAACCCGGAGAGGCAGTGAACCCGGAGAGGCAGTGAACCCGGAGAGACAGTGAACCCGGAGAGACAGTGAACCCGGAGAGACAGTGAACCCAGAGACAGTGAATCCAGAGAGACAGTGAACCCGGAGAGACACTGTCTCTGGGTTCACTGTCTCTCCGGGTTCACTGTCTCTCCGGGTTCACTGTCTCTCCGGGTTCACTGTCTCTCCGGGTTCACTGCCTCTCCGGGTTCACTGCCTCTCCGGGTTCACTGTCTCTCCGGGTTCACTGTCTCTCCGGGTTCACTGTCTCTCCGGGTTCACTGTCTCTCAGGATTCACTGTCTCTTGGTTCACTGTCTCTCCAGGTTCACTGTCTCTCCTGGTTCACTGTCTCTCGGAGCTCACTCACTCTCTGGGTCCACTGTCTCTCCGGATTCACTGTCTCTGGGTTCACTGTCTCTCCTGGATTACTGTCTGTCCGGGTTCACTGTCTCTCCAGGTTCACTGTCTCTCCGGGTTCACTGTCTCTCCGGGTTCACTGTCTCTCCGGGTTCACTGTCTCTCCGGGTTCACTGTCTCTCCGGGTTCACTGTCTCTCCGGGTTCACTGTCTCTCTGTGTTCACTGTCTCTCTGGAGTTTAATTGTCTCTCTGGAGTTAAATTGTCTCTCCGGGTTCACTGTCTCTCCAGGTTCACTATCTCTCCAGGTTCACTCTCTCTCTGGAGTTTAATTGTCTCTCCGGGTTCACTGTCTCTGCAGGTTCACTGTCTCTCCGGGTTCACTGTCGCTCTGGGTTCACTGTCTCTCCGGGTTCAGACTCTCCGCGTTCACTGTCTCTCTGGTTTCACTGTCTCTCTGGAAGTTCACTGTCTCTCCAGGTTCACTGTCTCTCCAAATTCACTGTCTCTCCGGGTTCACTGTCTCTCCGGGTTCACTGCCTCTCCGGGTTCACTGTCTCTCCGGGTTCACTGTCTCTCCGGGTTCACTGTCTCTCCGGATTCACTGTCTCTCCGGATTCACTGTCTCTCCGGGTTCACTGTCTCTCCGGGTTCACTGTCTCTCCGGGTTCACTGTCTCTCCGGGTTCACTGTCTCTCCGGATTCACTGTCTCTCCGGGTTCACTGTCTCTCCGGGTTCACTGTCTCTCCGGGTTCACTGTCTCTCCGGGTTCACTGTCTCTCCAGGTTCACTGTCTCTCGGAGCTCACTCACTCTCTGGGTCCACTGTCTCTCCTGGATTACTGTCTGTCCGGGTTCACTGTTTCTCCAGGTTCACTGTCTCTCCGGGTTCACTGTCTCTCCGGGTTCACTGTCTCTCCGGGTTCACTGTCTCTCCGGGTTCACTGTCTCTGCGGGTTCACTGTCTCTCCGGGTTCACTGTCTCTCCGGGTTCACTGTCTCTCTGGGTTCACTGTCTCTCTGGGTTCACTGTCTCTCTGGGTTCACTGTCTCTCTGGAGTTTAATTGTCTCTCTGGAGTTTAATTGTCTCTCTGGAGTTTAATTGTCTCTCCGGGTTCACTGTCTCTCCAGGTTCACTCTCTCTCTGGAGTTTAATTGTCTCTCCGGGTTCACTGTCTCTGCAGGTTCACTGTCTTTCCGGGTTCACTGTCGCTCTGGGTTCACTGTCTCTCCGGGTTCAGACTCTCCGCGTTCACTGTCTCTCTGGTTTCACTGTCTCTCTGGAAGTTCACTGTCTCTCCTTGTTCACTGTCTCTCCAAATTCACTGTCTCTCCGGGTTCACAGTCTCTCCGGGTTCACTGTCTCTCCGGGTTCACTGTCTCTCCGGGTTCACTGTCTCTCCGGGTTCACTGTCTCTCCGGGTTCACTGTCTCTCCGGGTTCACTATCTCTCCGGGTTCACTATCTCTCCGGGTTCACTGTCTCTCCGGGTTCACTTTCTCTCCGGGTTCACTTTCTCTCCGGGTTCACTTTCTCTCCGGGTTCACTGTCTCTCTGGGTTCACTGTCTCTCTGGGTTCACTGTCTTTCTGGGTTCACTGTCTTTCTGGGTTCTCTGTCTCTCCGGGTTCTCTTTCTATCCGGGCTCGCTTTCTATCCGGGTTCATTGTCTCTCCGGCTTCACTGACTCTCCGGGTTCACTCTCTCCGGGTTCACTGTCTCTCCGGGTTCACTGTCTCTCTGGATTCACTGTCTCCGGGTTCACTGTCTCTCGGAGCTCACTCTCTCTCTGGGTCCACTGTCTCTCCGGATTCACTGTCTCTGGGTTCACTGTCTCTCCTGGATTACTGTCTGTCGGGTTCACTGTATCTCCGGGTTCACTGTCTCTCTGGGTTCACTGTCTCTGCGTTCACTGTCTCTGTGTTCACTGTCTCGCCATGTTCACTGTCTCTCCGGGTTCACTGTCTCTCCGGGTTCACTGTCTCTCCGGGTTCACTATCTCTCCGGGTTCACTCTCTCTGTGGGTTCACTGTCTCTCTGGGTTCACTGTCTCGCCATGTTCACTGTCTCTCCGGGTTCACTGTCTTTCTGGGTTCTCTGTCTCTCCGGGTTCACTTTCAATCCAGGTTCACTGTCTCTCCGGCTTCACTGACTCTCCGGGTTCACTCTCTCCAGGTTCACTGTCTCACCGGGTTCACTGTCTCTGGGTTCACTGTCTCTTCAAATTCACTGTCTCTCCGAGTTCACTCTCTCTCCGGGTTCACAGTCTCTCCGGGTTCACAGTCTCTCCGGGTTCACAGTCTCTCCGGGTTCACTGTCTCTCCGGGTTCACTGTCTCTCTGGCTTCACTGTCTCTGGGTTCACTGTCTCTCCAGGTTCACTGTCTCTCCGGGCTCACTGTCTCTCCGGGTATCACTGTCTCTCCGGAGGTTCACTGTCTCTCCGGGTTCACAGTCTCTCCGGATTCACTGTCTCTCTGGGTTCACTGTCTCTCCTCTCTGGGTACACTGTCTCTCTGGGTATACCGTCTCTCTGGGTTCACTGTCTCTCCGGGTTCACTGTCTCTCCGAGTTCACTGTCACTCCGGGTTCACTGTCACTCCGGGTTCACTGTCACTCCGGGTTCACTGTCACTCCGGGTTCACTGTCTCTCCGGGTTCACTGTCTCTCTGGGTTCACTGTCTCTGGGTTCAGTGTCTCTCCAGGTTCACTGTCTCTCCGGGCTCACTGTCTCTCCGGGTATCACTGTCGCTCCGGAAGTTCACTGTCTCTCCGGGTTCACTGTCTCTCCGGATTCACTGCCTCTCCGGGTTCACTGTCTCTCCTCTCTGGGTACACTGTCTCTCCGGGTTCACTGTCTCTCCGGGTTCACTGTCTCTCCGAGTTCACTGTCACTCCGGGTTCACAGTCTCTCCGGGTTCACTGTCTCTCCGGGTTCACTGTCTCTCTGGATGCACTGTCTCTCCGGGTTCACTGTCTCTCCGGGTTCACTGTCTCTCCAGGTTCACTGTCTCTCCGGGTTCACTGTGTCTCCGGGTTCACTGCCTCTCCGGGTTCACTGTCTCTCCGGGTTCACTGTCTCTCCGGGTTCACTGTCTCTCCGGATTCACTGTCTCTCCGAATTCACTGTCTCTCCGAATTCACTGTCTCTCCGGGTTCACTGTCACTCTGGGTTCACTGTCACTCTGGGTTCACTGTCACTCTGCGTTCACTGTCTCTCCAGGTTCACTGTCTCTCGGAGCTCACTCTCTCTCCGGATTCACGGTCTCCGGGTTCACTGTCTCTGGGTTTACAGTCTCGCCGGGTTCACTGTCTCTCCGGATTCACTGTCTGTCCGGGTTCACTGTCTCTGGGTTCACTGTCTCTGGGTTCACTGTCTCTGCGTTCACTGTCTCTGTGTTTACTGTCTCTCCAGGTTCACTGTCTCTCCGGGTTCACAGTCTCTCCGGATTCATTGTCTCTCCGGGTTCACTGTCTCTCCGTGTTCACTGTCCCTCCGGATTCACTGTCTCTCTGGGTTCACTGTCTCTCTGGCTTCACTGTCTCTGGGTTGCCTGTCTCTCCGGATTCACTGTCTCTGGGTTCACTGTCTCTCCCGATTCACTGTCTGTCCAGGTTCACTGTCTCTCTGGTTCACTGTCTCTCAAGGCTCACTGTCTTTCCGGGCTCACTGTCTCTCCGTGTTCACTGACTCTCTGGAGGTTCACTGTCTCTCGGGGCTCACTGTCTCTCCGCGTTCACTGTCTCTCTGTGTTCACTGTCTCTCTGTGTTCACTGTCTCTCTGTGTTCACTGTCTCTCCGTGTTCACTGTCTCTCCGTGTTCACTGTCTCTCCGGGCTCACTGAATCCAGAGAGACAGTGAACCCGGAGAGGCAGTGAACCCGGAGAGGCAGTGAACCCGGAGAGACAGTGAACCCGGAGAGACAGTGAACCCGGAGAGACAGTGAACCCAGAGACAGTGAATCCAGAGAGACAGTGAACCCGGAGAGACACTGTCTCTGGGTTCACTGTCTCTCCGGGTTCACTGTCTCTCCGGGTTCACTGTCTCTCCGGGTTCACTGTCTCTCCGGGTTCACTGCCTCTCCGGGTTCACTGCCTCTCCGGGTTCACTGTCTCTCCGGGTTCACTGTCTCTCCGGGTTCACTGTCTCTCCGGGTTCACTGTCTCTCAGGATTCACTGTCTCTTGGTTCACTGTCTCTCCAGGTTCACTGTCTCTCCTGGTTCACTGTCTCTCGGAGCTCACTCACTCTCTGGGTCCACTGTCTCTCCGGATTCACTGTCTCTGGGTTCACTGTCTCTCCTGGATTACTGTCTGTCCGGGTTCACTGTCTCTCCAGGTTCACTGTCTCTCCGGGTTCACTGTCTCTCCGGGTTCACTGTCTCTCCGGGTTCACTGTCTCTCCGGGTTCACTGTCTCTCCGGGTTCACTGTCTCTCCGGGTTCACTGTCTCTCTGTGTTCACTGTCTCTCTGGAGTTTAATTGTCTCTCTGGAGTTAAATTGTCTCTCCGGGTTCACTGTCTCTCCAGGTTCACTATCTCTCCAGGTTCACTCTCTCTCTGGAGTTTAATTGTCTCTCCGGGTTCACTGTCTCTGCAGGTTCACTGTCTCTCCGGGTTCACTGTCGCTCTGGGTTCACTGTCTCTCCGGGTTCAGACTCTCCGCGTTCACTGTCTCTCTGGTTTCACTGTCTCTCTGGAAGTTCACTGTCTCTCCAGGTTCACTGTCTCTCCAAATTCACTGTCTCTCCGGGTTCACAGTCTCTCCGGGTTCACAGTCTCTCCGGGTTCACAGTCTCTCCGGGTTCACAGTCTCTCCGGGTTCACAGTCTCTCCGGGTTCACTGTCTCTCCGGGTTCACTGTCTCTCCGGGTTCACTGTCTCTCCGGGTTCACTGTCTCTCCGGGTTCACTGTCTCTCCGGGTTCACTATCTCTCCGGGTTCACTATCTCTCCGGGTTCACTGTCTCTCCGGTTTCACTTTCTCTCCGGGTTCACTTTCTCTCCGGGTTCACTTTCTCTCCGGGTTCACTGTCTCTCTGGGTTCACTGTCTCTCTGGGTTCACTATCTTTCTGGGTTCACTGTCTTTCAGGGATCTCTGTCTCTCCGGGTTCTCTTTCTATCCGGGCTCGCTTTCTATCCGGGTTCATTGTCTCTCCGGCTTCACTGACTCTCCGGGTTCACTCTCTCCGGGTTCACTCTCTCCGGGTTCACTCTCTCCGGGTTCACTGTCTCTCCGGGTTCACTGTCTCTGGGTTCACTGTCTCTCCAAATTCACTGTCTCTCCGAGTTCACTGTCACTCCGAGTTCACAGTCTCTCCGGGTTCACTGTCTCTCTGGGTTCAATGTCTCTCTGGGTTCAATGTCTCTCTGGATTCACTGTCTCTCCGGGTTCACTGTCTCTCCGGGTTCACTGTCTCTCCGGGTTCACTGCCTCTCCGGCTTCACTGTCTCTGGATTCACTGTCTCTCCAGGTTCACTGTCTCTCGGAGCTCACTGTCTCTCTGGGTCCACTGTCTCTCCGGATTCACTGTCTCTGGGTTCTCTGTCTCTCCTGGATTACTGTCTGTCCGGGTTCACTGTCTCTCCGGGTTCACTGTCTCTCCGGGTTCACTGTCTCTCTGGGTTCACTGTCTCTGGGTTCACTGTCTCTGTGTTCACTGTCTCCCCGGGTTCACAGTCTCTCCGGATTCACTGTTTCTCCGGGTTCACTGTCTCTGGGTTGACTGTCTATCCGGATTCACTGTCACTGGGTTCACTGTCTCTCCGGATTCACTGTTTCTGGGTTCACTTTTTCTCCGGGTTCACTGTCTCTGGGTTGACTGTCTATCCGGATTCACTGTCACTGGGTTCACTGTCTCTCCGGATTCACTGTCTCTCCGGGTTCACTGTCTCTCCGGGTTCACTGTCTCTCCGGGTTCACTGTCTCTCCGGGTTCACTGTCTCTCCGGGTTCACTGTCTCTCCGGGTTCACTGTCTCTCCGGGTTCACTGTCTCTCCGGGTTCACTGTCTCTCCGGGTTCACTGTCTCTCCGGGTTCACTGTCTCTCCGGGTTCACTGTCTCTCCGGCTTCACTGTCTCTCCGGCTTCACTGTCTCTCCGGCTTCACTGTCTCTCCAGGTTCACTGTCTCTCGGAGCTCACTGTCTCTCTGGGTCCACTGTCTCTCCGGATTCACTGTCTCTGGGTTCTCTGTCTCTCCTGGATTACTGTCTGTCCGGGTTCACTGTCTCTCCGGGTTCACTGTCTCTCCGGGTTCACTGTCTCTCAGGGTTCACTGTCTCTGGGTTCTCTGTCTCTCCTGGATTACTGTCTGTCCGGGTTCACTGTCTCTCCGGGTTCACTGTCTCGCCGGGTTCACTGTCTCTCCGGGTTCACTGTCTCCCCGGGTTCACAGTCTCTCCGGATTCACTGTTTCTCCGGGTTCACTGTCTCTCCGGGCTCACTGTCTCTCCGGGATCACTTTCTCTCCGGGTCCACTGTCTCTCTGGGTTCACTGTCTCTCCGGCTTCACTGTCTCTGGGTTGACTGTCTCTTCGGATTCACTGTCTCTGGGTTCACTGTTTCTCCGAGTTCACTGTCTCTCCGGGTTCACTGTCTCTCCGGGTTCACTGTCTCTCCGGGTTCACTGTCTCTCCGGGTTCACTGTCTCTCCGGTTTCACTGTCTCTCCGGGTTCACTGTCTCTCCGGGTTCACTGTCTCTCCGGGTTCACTGTCTCTCGGAGCTCACTCTCTCTCTGGGTCCACTGTCTCTCCGGATTCACTGTCTCTGGGTTCACTGTCTCTCCTGGATTACTGTCTGTCCGGGTTCACTGTCTCTCCGGGTTCACTGTCTCTCCGGGTTCACTGTCTCTCTGGGTTCACTGTCTCTGGGTTCACTGTCTCTGTGTTCACTGTCTCGCCATGTTCACTGTCTCCCCGGGTTCACAGTCTCTCCGGATTCACTGTTTCTCCGGGTTCACTGTCTCTCCGGCTTCACTGTCTCTGGCTTTACTGTCTCTCCGGGATCACTTTCTCTCGGGGTTCACTGTCTCTCTGGGTTCACTGTCTCTCTGGCTTCACTGTCTCTGGGTTGACTGTCTCTCCGGATTCACTGTCACTGGGTTCACTGTCTCTCCGGATTCACTGTCCCTGGGTTCACTGTTTCTCAGTGTTCACTGTCTCTCCGGGTTCACTGTCTCTCCGGGTTCACTGTCTCTCCGGGTTCACTGTCTCTCCGGGTTCACTGTCTCTCCGGGCTCACTGTCTCTCCGGGATCACTTTCTCTCCGGGTCCACTGTCTCTCTGGGTTCACTGTCTCTCCGGGTTCACTGTCTCTGGGTTGACTGTCTATCCGGATTCACTGTCACTGGGTTCACTGTCTCTTCGGATTCACTGTCTCTGGGTTCACTGTTTCTCCGAGTTCACTGTCTCTCCGGGTTCACTGTCTCTCTGGGTTCACTGTCTCTCCGGCTTCACTGTCTCTCCGGGTTCACTGTCTCTCCGGGTTCACTGTCTCTCCGGGTTCACTGTCTCTCCGGGTTCACTGTCTCTCCGGGTTCACTGTCTCTCCGGGTTCACTGTCTCTTGGTTCACTGTCTCTCCGGGTTCACTATCTCTCCGGGTTCACTGTCTCTCCGGGTTCACTGTTTCTCCGGATTCACTGTTTCTCCGGGTTCACTGTCTCTCCGGGCTCACTGTCTCTCCGGGATCACTTTCTCTCCGGGTTCACTGTCTCTCTGGGTTCACTGTCTCTCCGGCTTCACTGTCTCTGGGTTGACTCTCTATCCGGATTCACTGTCACTGGGTTCACTGTCTCTTCGGATTCACTGTCTCTGGGTTCACTGTTTCTCCGAGTTCACTGTCTCTCCGGGTTCACTGTCTCTCCGGGTTCACTGTCTCTCCGGGTTCACTGTCTCTCCGGGTTCACTGTCTCTCCGGGTTCACTGTCTCTCCGGGTTCACTGTCTCTCCGGGTTCACTGTCTCTCCGGGTTCACTGTCTCTCCGGGTTCACTATCTCTCCGGGTTCACTGACTCTCCGGGTTCACTGTCTCTGTGCTCACTGTCTCTCCGGACTCACTGTCTCTCCGGATTCATGTTTCTCCGGGTTCACTGTCTCTCTGGGTTCACTGTCACTCTGGGTTCACTGTCTCTGGATTCACTGTCTCTCCAGGTTCACTGTCTCTCGGAGCTCACTCTCTCTCTGGGTCCACTGTCTCTCCGGATTCACTGTCTCTGGGTTCACTGTCTCTCCTGGATTACTGTCTGTCCGGGTTCACTGTCTCTCCGGGTTCACTGTCTCTCCGGGTTCACTGTCTCTCTGGGTTCACTGTCTCTGGGTTCACTGTCTCTGTGTTCACTGTCTCGCCATGTTCACTGTCTCCCCGGGTTCACAGTCTCTCCGGATTCACTGTTTCTCCGGGTTCACTGTCTCTCCGGCTTCACTGTCTCTGGCTTTACTGTCTC
The DNA here is from genome assembly GCF_047496885.1 of Scyliorhinus torazame. Lineage (NCBI taxonomy): Eukaryota > Metazoa > Chordata > Chondrichthyes > Carcharhiniformes > Scyliorhinidae > Scyliorhinus > Scyliorhinus torazame. The sequence continues at coordinate 24,487,268 of NC_092722.1, forward strand.
TCCGGGATCACTTTCTCTCGGGGTTCACTGTCTCTCTGGGTTCACTGTCTCTCTGGCTTCACTGTCTCTGGGTTGACTGTCTCTCCGGATTCACTGTCACTGGGTTCACTGTCTCTCCGGATTCACTGTCCCTGGGTTCACTGTTTCTCAGTGTTCACTGTCTCTCCGGGTTCACTGTCTCTCCGGGTTCACTGTCTCTCCGGGTTCACTGTCTCTCCGGGTTCACTGTCTCTCCGGGTTCACTGTCTCTCCGGGTTCACTGTCTCTCCGGGTTCACTGTCTCTCCGGGTTCACTGTCTCTCCGGGTCCACTGTCTCTCCGGGTCCACTGTCTCTCCGGGTTCACTGTCTCTTGGTTCACTGTCTCTCCGGGATCACTTTCTCTCCGGGTTCACTGTCTCTCTGGGTTCACTGTCTCTCCGGCTTCACTGTCTATCCGGATTCACTGTCACTGGGTTCACTGTCTCTCCGGATTCACTGTTTCTGGGTTCACTGTCTCTCCGGGTTCACTGTCTCTCCGGGTTCACTGTCTCTCCGGGTTCACTGTCTCTCCGGGTTCACTGTCTCTCCGGGTTCACCGTCTCTCCGGGATCACCGTCTCTCCGGGATCACCGTCTCTCCGGGTTCACCGTCTCTCCGGGTTCACCGTCTCTCCGGGTTCACTGTCTCTCCGGGTTCACTGTCTCCGGGTTCACTGTCTCCGGGTTCACTGTCTCTGGGTTCACTGTCTCTGGGTTCACTGTCTCAACGGGTTCACTGTCTCTCCGGTTTCACTGTCTCTCCGGGTTCGCTGTCTCTCCGGGTTCACTGTCTCTCCGGGTTCACTGTCTCTCCGGGTTCACTGTCTCTCTGGGTTCACTGTCTCTCCGGGTCATCTGTCTCTCTGGAGTTTAATTGTCTCTCCGGGTTCACTGTCTCTCCAGGTTCACTATCTCTCCGGGTTCACTATCTCTCTGGAGTTTAACTGTCTCTCCGGGTTCACTGTCTCTCCAGGTTCACTGTCTCTCCGGGTTCACTGTCGCTCTGGGTTCACTGTCTCTCCGGGTTCAGACTCTCCGCGTTCACCGTCTCTCTGGTTTCACTGTATCTCTGGAAGTTCACTGTCTCTGGGTTGACTGTCTCTCCGGATTCACTGTCACTGGGTTCACCGTCTCTCCGGGTTCACTGTCTCTCCGGGTTCACTGTCTCTCCGGGTTCACTGTCTCTCCGGGTTCACTGTCTCTCCGGGTTCACTGTCTCTTGGTTCACTGTCTCTCCGGGTTCACTATCTCTCCGGGTTCACTATCTCTCCGGATTCACTGTCTCTCCGGGTTCACTGTCTCTGTGCTCACTGTTTCTCCGGGTTCACTGTCTCTCCGGGTTCACTGTCTCCGGTTTCACTGTCTCCGGTTTCACTGTCTCTGGGTTCACTGTCTCTCCGGTTTCACTGTCTCTCCGGTTTCACTGTCTCTCCGGTTTCACTGTCTCTCCGGTTTCACTGTCTCTCCGGGTTCACTGTCTCTCCGGGTTCACTGTCTCTCCGGGTTCACTGTCTCTCTGGGTTCACTGTCTCTCTGGAGTTTAATTGTCTCTCCGGGTTCACTGTCTCTCCAGGTTCACTATCTCTCCGGGTTCACTATCTCTCCGGGTTCACTGTCTCTCCGGGTTCACTGTCTCTCCGGGTTCACTGTCTCTCCGGGTTCACTGTCTCTCCGGGTTCACTGTCTCTCCGGGTTCACTGTCTCTCCGGGTTCACTTTCTCTCCGGGTTCACTTTCTCTCTGGGTTCACTTTCTCTCTGGGTTCACTTTCTCTCTGGGTTCACTGTCTCTCTGGGTTCACTGTCTCTCTGGGTTCACTGTCTCTCTGGGTTCACTGTCTCTCTGGGTTCACTGTCTCTCTGGGTTCACTGTCTTTCTGGGTTCACTGTCTTTCGGGGTTCACTGTCTCTCCGGCTTCACTGTCTCTGGCTTCACTGTCTCTCCGGGCTCACTGTCTCTCCGGGATCACTTTCTCTCCGGGTTCACTGTCTCTCTGGGTTCACTGTCTCTGGGTTGACTGTCTCTCCGGATTCACTGTCTCTGGGGTCACTGTCTCTCCGGATTCACTGTCTCTGGGTTCACTGTTTCTCCGAGTTCACTGTCTCTCCGGATTCACTGTCTCTCCGGGTTCACTGTCTCTCCGGGTTCACTGTCTCTCCGGATTCACTGTCTCTGGGTTCGCTGTCTCTCCGGGTTCACTGTCTCCGGGTTCACTGTCTCCGGGTTCACTGTCTCTCCGGGTTCACTGTCTCTCCGGGTTCACTGTCTCTCCGGGTTCACTGTCTCTCCGGGTTCACTGTCTCTCCGGGTTCACTGTCTCTCCGGGTTCACTGTCTCTCTGTGTTCACTGTCTCTCTGGAGTTTAATTGTCTCTCTGGAGTTAAATTGTCTCTCCGGGTTCACTGTCTCTCCAGGTTCACTATCTCTCCGGGTTCACTCTCTCTCTGGAGTTTAATTGTCTCTCCGGGTTCACTGTCTCTGCAGGTTCACTGTCTCTCCGGGTTCACTGTCGCTCTGGGTTCACTGTCTCTCCGGGTTCAGACTCTCCGCGTTCACTGTCTCTCTGGTTTCACTGTCTCTCTGGAAGTTCACTGTCTCTCCAGGTTCACTGTCTCTCCAAATTCACTGTCTCTCCGGGTTCACAGTCTCTCCGGGTTCACAGTCTCTCCGGGTTCACAGTCTCTCCGGGTTCACAGTCTCTCCGGGTTCACAGTCTCTCCGGGTTCACAGTCTCTCCGGGTTCACTGTCTCTCCGGGTTCACTGTCTCTCCGGGTTCACTGTCTCTCCGGGTTCACTATCTCTCCGGGTTCACTATCTCTCCGGGTTCACTGTCTCTCCGGGTTCACTTTCTCTCCGGGTTCACTTTCTCTCCGGGTTCACTTTCTCTCCGGGTTCACTTTCTCTCCGGGTTCACTTTCTCTCCGGGTTCACTGTCTCTCTGGGTTCACTGTCTCTCTGGGTTCACTGTCTTTCTGGGTTCACTGTCTTTCAGGGATCTCTGTCTCTCCGGGTTCTCTTTCTATCCGGGTTCATTGTCTCTCCGGCTTCACTGACTCTCCGGGTTCACTCTCTCCGGGTTCACTCTCTCCGGGTTCACTGTCTCTCTGGGTTCACTGTCTCTCTGGATTCACTGTCTCTGGGTTCACTGTCTCTCCAAATTCACTGTCTCTCCGAGTTCACTGTCACTCCGAGTTCACAGTCTCTCCGGGTTCACTGTCTCTCTGGGTTCAATGTCTCTCTGGATTCACTGTCTCTCCGGGTTCACTGTCTCTCCGGGTTCACTGTCTCTCCGGGTTCACTGCCTCTCCGGCTTCACTGTCTCTGGATTCACTGTCTCTCCAGGTTCACTGTCTCTCGGAGCTCACTGTCTCTCTGGGTCCACTGTCTCTCCGGATTCACTGTCTCTGGGTTCTCTGTCTCTCCTGGATTACTGTCTGTCCGGGTTCACTGTCTCTCCGGGTTCACTGTCTCTCCGGGTTCACTGTCTCTCTGGGTTCACTGTCTCTGGGTTCACTGTCTCTGTGTTCACTGTCTCCCCGGGTTCACAGTCTCTCCGGATTCACTGTTTCTCCGGGTTCACTGTCTCTGGGTTGACTGTCTATCCGGATTCACTGTCACTGGGTTCACTGTCTCTCCGGATTCACTGTTTCTGGGTTCACTGTTTCTCCGAGTTCACTGTCTCTCCGGGTTCACTGTCTCTCCGGGTTCACTGTCTCTCCGGGTTCACTGTCTCTCCGGGTTCACTGTCTCTCCGGGTTCACTGTCTCTCCGGGTTCACTGTCTCTCCGGGTTCACTGTCTCTCCGGGTTCACTGTCTCTCCGGCTTCACTGTCTCTCCGGCTTCACTGTCTCTCCGGCTTCACTGTCTCTCCGGGTTCACTGTCTCTCCAGGTTCACTGTCTCTCGGAGCTCACTGTCTCTCTGGGTCCACTGTCTCTCCGGATTCACTGTCTCTGGGTTCTCTGTCTCTCCTGGATTACTGTCTGTCCGGGTTCACTGTCTCTCCGGGTTCACTGTCTCTCCGGGTTCACTGTCTCTCAGGGTTCACTGTCTCTGGGTTCACTGTCTCTGTGTTCACTGTCTCGCCATGTTCACTGTCTCCCCGGGTTCACAGTCTCTCCGGATTCACTGTTTCTCCGGGTTCACTGTCTCTCCGGGCTCACTGTCTCTCCGGGATCACTTTCTCTCCGGGTCCACTGTCTCTCTGGGTTCACTGTCTCTCCGGCTTCACTGTCTCTGGGTTGACTGTCTATCCGGATTCACTGTCACTGGGTTCACTGTCTCTTCGGATTCACTGTCTCTGGGTTCACTGTTTCTCCGAGTTCACTGTCTCTCCGGGTTCACTGTCTCTCCGGGTTCACTGTCTCTCCGTGTTCACTGTCTCTCCGGGTTCACTGTCTCTCCGGGTTCACTGTCTCTCCGGGTTCACTGTCTCTCCGGGTTCACTGTCTCTCCGGGTTCACTGTCTCTCTGGGTTCACTGTCACTCTGGGTTCACTGTCTCTGGATTCACTGTCTCTCCAGGTTCACTGTCTCTCGGAGCTCACTCTCTCTCTGGGTCCACTGTCTCTCCGGATTCACTGTCTCTGGGTTCACTGTCTCTCCTGGATTACTGTCTGTCCGGGTTCACTGTCTCTCCGGGTTCACTGTCTCTCCGGGTTCACAGTCTCTCCGGATTCACTGTTTCTCCGGGTTCACTGTCTCTCCGGCTTCACTGTCTCTGGCTTTACTGTCTCTCCGGGATCACTATTTCTCGGGGTTCACTGTCTCTCTGGGTTCACTGTCTCTCTGGCTTCACTGTCTCTGGGTTGACTGTCTCTCCGGATTCACTGTCACTGGGTTCACTGTCTCTCCGGATTCACTGTCCCTGGGTTCACTGTCTCTCCGGGTTCACTGTCTCTCCGGGTTCACTGTCTCTCCGGGTTCACTGTCTCTCCGGGTTCACTGTCTCTCCGGGTTCACTGTCTCTCCGGGTTCACTGTCTCTCCGGGTTCACTGTCTCTCCGGGTCCACTGTCTCTCCGGGTCCACTGTCTCTCCGGGTTCACTGTCTCTCCGGGTTCACTGTCTCTGGGTTCACTGTCTCTCCAGGTTTACTGTCTCTCCGGGTTCACTGTCTCTCTGGGTTCACTGTCTTTCCGGGTTCACTGTCTCTCCGGGTTCACTGTCTCTCCGGGATCACTGTCTCTCCGGCTTCACTGTCTCTCCGGGATCACCGTCTCTCCGGGTTCACTGTCTCTCCGGGTTCACTGTCTCTCCGGCTTCACTGTCTCTCCGGCTTCACTGTCTCTCCGGGTTCACTGTCTCTTGGTTCACTGTCTCTCCGGGTTCACTGTCTCTCCGGGTTCACTGTCTCTGTGCTCACTGTTTCTCCGGGTTCACTGTCTCTCCGGGTTCACTGTCTCCGGTTTCACTGTCTCTGGGTTCACTGTCTCAAAGGGTTCACTGCCTCTCCGGGCTCACTGCCTCTCCGGGTTCACTGTCTCTCCGGTTTCACTGTCTCTCCGGTTTCACTGTCTCTCCGGGTTCACTGTCACTCAGGGTTCACTGTCTCTCCGGGTTCACTGTCTCTCCGGGTTCACTGTCTCTCCGGGTTCACTGTCTCTCCGGGTTCACTGTCTCTCTGGGTTCACTGTCTCTCCGGGTTCACTGTCTCCGGTTTCACTGTCTCTGGGTTCACTGTCTCAAAGGGTTCACTGCCTCTCCGGGCTCACTGCCTCTCCGGGTTCACTGTCTCTCCGGTTTCACTGTCTCTCCGGGTTCACTGTCTCTCCGGGTTCACTGTCTCTCCGGGTTCACTGTCTCTCCGGGTTCACTGTCTCTCCAGGTTCACTATCTCTCCGGGTTCACTATCTCTCCGGATTCACTGTCTCTCCGGGTTCACTGTCTCTCCGGGTTCACTGTCTCTCCGGGTTCACTGTCTCTCCGGGTTCACTGTCTCTCCGGGTTCACTGTCTCTCCGAGTTCACTGTCTCTCCGGGTTCACTGTCTCTCCGGGTTCACTGTCTCTCCGAGTTCACTGTCTCTCCGGGTTCACTGTCTCTCCGGGTTCACTGTCTCTCCGGGTTCACTGTCTCTCCGGGTTCACTGTCTCTCCGGGTTCACTGTCTCTCCGGGTTCACTGTCTCTCCGGGTTCACTGTCTCTCAGGGTTCACTGTCTCTCCGGGTTCACTGTCTCTCCGGGTTCACTGTCTCTCCGGGTTCACTGTCTCTCCGGGTTCACTGTCTCTCCGGGTTCACTGTCTCTCCGGGTTCACTGTCTCTCCGGGTTCACTGTCTCTGCGGGTTCACTGTCTCTGTGCTCACTGTCTCTCCGGGTTCACTGTCTCTCCGGGTTCACTGTCTCTCCGGGTTCACTGTCTCTCCGGGTTCACTGTCTCTCCGGGTTCACTGTCTCTCCGGGTTCACTGTCTCTCCGGGTTCACTGTCTCTCCGGGTTCACTGTCTCTCCGGGTTCACTGTCTCTCCGGGTTCACTGTCTCTGGGTTCACTGTCTCTGGGTTCACTGTCTCTCCGGTTTCACTGTCTCTCCGGGTTCGCTGTCTCTCCGGGTTCACTGTCTCTCCGGGTTCACTGTCTCTCCGGGTTCACTGTCTCTCTGGGTTCACTGTCTCTCCGGGTCATCTGTCTCTCTGGAGTTTAATTGTCTCTCCGGGTTCACTGTCTCTCCAGGTTCACTATCTCTCCGGGTTCACTATCTCTCTGGAGTTTAACTGTCTCTCCGGGTTCACTGTCTCTCCAGGTTCACTGTCTCTCCGGGTTCACTGTCGCTCTGGGTTCACTGTCGCTCTGGGTTCACTGTCTCTCCGGGTTCAGACTCTCCGCGTTCACCGTCTCTCTGGTTTCACTGTATCTCTGGAAGTTCACTGTCTCTGGGTTGACTGTCTCTCCGGATTCACTGTCACTGGGTTCACCGTCTCTCCGGGTTCACTGTCTCTCCGGGTTCACTGTCTCTCCGGGTTCACTGTCTCTCCGGGTTCACTGTCTCTCCGGATTCACTGTCACTGGGTTCACCGTCTCTCCGGGCTCTCTGTCTCTCCGGGATCACTGTCTCTCCGGGTTCACTGTCTCTCCGGGTTCACTGTCTCTTGGTTCACTGTCTCTCCGGGTTCACTATCTCTCCGGGTTCACTATCTCTCCGGGTTCACTGTCTCTCCGGGTTCACTGTCTCTGTGCTCACTGTTTCTCCGGGTTCACTGTCTCTCCGGGTTCACTGTCTCCGGTTTCACTGTCTCTGGGTTCACTGTCTCAAAGGGTTCACTGTCTCTCCGGTTTCACCGTCTCTCCGGTTTCACTGTCTCTCCGGTTTCACTGTCTCTCCGGGTTCACTGTCTCTCCGGGTTCACTGTCTCTCCGGGTTCACTGTCTCTCCGGGTTCACTGTCTCTCCGGGTTCACTGTCTCTCTGGGTTCACTGTCTCTCTGGAGTTTAATTGTCTCTCCGGGTTCACTGTCTCTCCAGGTTCACTATCTCTCCGGGTTCACTGTCTCTCCTGGTTCACAGTCTCTCCGGGTTCACTGTCTCCGGTTTCACTGTCTCTGGGTTCACTGTCTCAAAGGATTCACTGTCTCTCCGGTTTCACTGTCTCTCCGGTTTCACTGTCTCTCCGGTTTCACTGTCTCTCCGGGTTCACTGTCTCTCCGGGTTCACTGTCTCTCCGGGTTCACTGTCTCTCCGGGTTCACTGTCTCTCCGGGTTCACTGTCTCTCTGGGTTCACTGTCTCTCTGGGTTCACTGTCTCTCTGGAGTTTAATTGTCTCTCCGGGTTCACTGTCTCTCCGGGTTCACTGTCTCTCCGGGTTCACTGTCTCTCCGGGTTCATTGTCTCTCCGGGTTCACTGTCTCTCCGGGTTCACTGTCTCTCCGGGTTCACTGTCTCTCCGGGTTCACTGTCTCTCCGGGTTCACTGTCTCTCCGGGTTCACTGTCTCTCCGGGTTCACTTTCTCTCCGGGTTCACTTTCTCTCTGGGTTCACTTTCTCTCTGGGTTCACTGTCTCTCTGGGTTCACTGTCTCTCTGGGTTCACTGTCTCTCTGGGTTCACTGTCTCTCTGGGTTCACTGTCTCTCTGGGTTCACTGTCTCTCTGGGTTCACTGTCTTTCTGGGTTCACTGTCTTTCGGGGTTCACTGTCTCTCCGGCTTCACTGTCTCTGGCTTCACTGTCTCTCCGGGCTCACTGTCTCTCCGGGATCACTTTCTCTCCGGGTTCACTGTCTCTCTGGGTTCACTGTCTCTCCGGCTTCACTGTCTCTGGGTTGACTGTCTCTCCGGGTTCACTGTCTCTCCGGGTTCACTGTCTCTGCGGGTTCACTGTCTCTGTGCTCACTGTCTCTCCGGGTTCACTGTCTCTCCGGGTTCACTGTCTCTCCGGGTTCACTGTCTCTCCGGGTTCACTGTCTCTCCGGGTTCACTGTCTCTCCGGGTTCACTGTCTCTCCGGGTTCACTGTCTCTCCGGGTTCACTGTCTCTCCGGGTTCACTGTCTCTCCGGGTTCACTGTCTCTGGGTTCACTGTCTCTGGGTTCACTGTCTCTCCGGTTTCACTGTCTCTCCGGGTTCGCTGTCTCTCCGGGTTCACTGTCTCTCCGGGTTCACTGTCTCTCCGGGTTCACTGTCTCTCTGGGTTCACTGTCTCTCTGGAGTTTAATTGTCTCTCCGGGTTCACTGTCTCTCCAGGTTCACTATCTCTCCGGGTTCACTATCTCTCTGGAGTTTAACTGTCTCTCCGGGTTCACTGTCTCTCCAGGTTCACTGTGTCTCCGGGTTCACTGTCGCTCTGGGTTCACTGTCTCTCCGGGTTCAGACTCTCCGCGTTCACCGTCTCTCTGGTTTCACTGTATCTCTGGAAGTTCACTGTCTCTGGGTTGACTGTCTCTCCGGATTCACTGTCACTGGGTTCACCGTCTCTCCGGGTTCACTGTCTCTCCGGGTTCACTGTCTCTCCGGGTTCACTGTCTCTCCGGATTCACTGTCACTGGGTTCACCGTCTCTCCGGGCTCTCTGTCTCTCCGGGATCACTGTCTCTCCGGGTTCACTGTCTCTCCGGGTTCACTGTCTCTTGGTTCACTGTCTCTCCGGGTTCACTATCTCTCCGGGTTCACTATCTCTCCGGGTTCACTGTCTCTCCGGGTTCACTGTCTCTCCGGGTTCACTGTCTCCGGTTTCACTGTCTCTGGGTTCACTGTCTCAAAGGGTTCACTGTCTCTCCGGTTTCACCGTCTCTCCGGTTTCACCGTCTCTCCGGTTTCACTGTCTCTCTGGGTTCACTGTCTCTCTGGGTTCACTGTCTCTCTGGAGTTTAATTGTCTCTCCGGGTTCACAGTCTCTCCTGGTTCACAGTCTCTCCGGGTTCACTGTCTCCGGTTTCACTGTCTCTGGGTTCACTGTCTCAAAGGGTTCACTGTCTCTCCGGTTTCACTGTCTCTCCGGTTTCACTGTCTCTCCGGTTTCACTGTCTCTCCGGTTTCACTGTCTCTCCGGGTTCACTGTCTCTCCGGGTTCACTGTCTCTCCGGGTTCACTGTCTCTCCGGGTTCACTGTCTCTCCGGGTTCACTGTCTCTCTGGGTTCACTGTCTCTCTGGGTTCACTGTATCTCTGGAGTTTAATTGTCTCTCCGGGTTCACTGTCTCTCCGGGTTCACTGTCTCTCCGGGTTCACTGTCTCTCCGGGTTCACTGTCTCTCCGGGTTCACTGTCTCTCCGGGTTCACTGTCTCTCCGGGTTCACTGTCTCTCCGGGTTCACTGTCTCTCCGGGTTCACTGTCTCTCCGGGTTCACTGTCTCTCCGGGTTCACTGTCTCTCCGGGTTCACTTTCTCTCCGGGTTCACTTTCTCTCTGGGTTCACTTTCTCTCTGGGTTCACTGTCTCTCTGGGTTCACTGTCTCTCTGGGTTCACTGTCTCTCTGGGTTCACTGTCTCTCTGGGTTCACTGTCTCTCTGGGTTCACTGTCTTTCTGGGTTCACTGTCTTTCGGGGTTCACTGTCTCTCCGGCTTCACTGTCTCTGGCTTCACTGTCTCTCCGGGATCACTGTCTCTCCGGGATCACTTTCTCTCCGGCTTCACTGTCTCTCTGGGTTCACTGTCTCTCCGGCTTCACTGTCTCTGGGTTGACTGTCTCTCCGGATTCACTGTCTCTGGGTTCACTGTCTCTCCGGATTCACTGTCTCTGGGTTCACTGTTTCTCCGAGTTCACTGTCTCTCCGGGTTCACTGTCTCTGCGGGTTCACTGTCTCTCCGGGTTCACTGTCTCTCCGGGTTCACTGTCTCTCCGGGTTCACTGTCTCTCCGGGTTCACTGTCTCTCCGGGTTCACTGTCTCTCCGGGTTCACTGTCTCTCCGGGTTCACTGTCTCTCCGGGTTCACTGTCTCTCCGGAATCACTGTCTCTGGGTTCACTGTCTCTCCGGGTTCACTGTCTCTCCGGGTTCACTGTCTCCGGGTTCACTGTCTCCGGGTTCACTGTCTCCGGGTTCACTGTCTCCGGGTTCACTGTCTCTGGGTTCACTGTCTCTGGGTTCACTGTCTCAACGGGTTCACTGTCTCTCCGGTTTCACTGTCTCTCCGGTTTCACTGTCTCTCCGGGTTCGCTGTCTCTCCGGGTTCGCTGTCTCTCCGGGTTCACTGTCTCTCCGGGTTCACTGTCTCTCCGGGTTCACTGTCTCTCTGGGTTCACTGTCTCTCCGGGTCATCTGTCTCTCTGGAGTTTAATTGTCTCTCCGGGTTCACTGTCTCTCCGGGTTCACTATCTCTCCGGGTTCACTATCTCTCTGGAGTTTAACTGTCTCTCCGGGTTCACTGTCTCTCCAGGTTCACTGTCTCTCCAGGTTCACTGTCTCTCCGGGTTCACTGTCTCTCTGGGTTCACTGTCTTTCCGGGTTCACTGTCTCTCCGGGTTCACTGTCTCTCCGGGATCACTGTCTCTCCGGCTTCACTGTCTCTCCGGGATCACCGTCTCTCCGGGTTCACTGTCTCTCCGGGTTCACTGTCTCTCCGGCTTCACTGTCTCTCCGGCTTCACTGTCTCTCCGGGTTCACTGTCTCTTGGTTCACTGTCTCTCCGGGTTCACTGTCTCTCCGGGTTCACTGTCTCTCCGGGTTCACTGTCTCTGTGCTCACTGTTTCTCCGGGTTCACTGTCTCTCCGGGTTCACTGTCTCCGGTTTCACTGTCTCTGGGTTCACTGTCTCAAAGGGTTCACTGCCTCTCCGGGCTCACTGCCTCTCCGGGTTCACTGTCTCTCCGGTTTCACTGTCTCTCCGGGTTCACTGTCTCTCCGGGTTCACTGTCTCTCCGGGTTCACTGTCTCTTCGGGTTCACTGTCTCTCCGGGTTCACTGTCTCTCCGGGTTCACTGTCTCTCCGGGTTCACTGTCTCTCCGGGTTCACTGTCTCTCTGGGTTCACTGTCTCTCCGGGTTCACTGTCTCCGGTTTCACTGTCTCTGGGTTCACTGTCTCAAAGGGTTCACTGCCTCTCCGGGCTCACTGCCTCTCCGGGTTCACTGTCTCTCCGGTTTCACTGTCTCTCCGGGTTCACTGTCTCTCCGGGTTCACTGTCTCTCCGGGTTCACTGTCTCTCCGGGTTCACTGTCTCTCCAGGTTCACTATCTCTCCGGGTTCACTATCTCTCCGGGTTCACTGTCTCTCCGGGTTCACTGTCTCTCCGGGTTCACTGTCTCTCCGGGTTCACTGTCTCTCCGGGTTCACTGTCTCTCCGGGTTCACTGTCTCTCCGAGTTCACTGTCTCTCCGGGTTCACTGTCTCTCCGGGTTCACTGTCTCTCCGGGTTCACTGTCTCTCCGGGTTCACTGTCTCTCCGGGTTCACTGTCTCTCCGGGTTCACTGTCTCTCCGGGTTCACTGTCTCTCTGGGTTCACTGTCTCTCCGGGTTCACTGTCTCTCCGGGTTCACTGTCTCTCCGGGTTCACTGTCTCTCCGGGTTCACTGTCTCTCCGGGTTCACTGTCTCTCCGGGTTCACTGTCTCTGCGGGTTCACTGTCTCTGTGCTCACTGTCTCTCCGGGTTCACTGTCTCTCCGGGTTCACTGTCTCTCCGGGTTCACTGTCTCTCCGGGTTCACTGTCTCTCCGGGTTCACTGTCTCTCCGGGTTCACTGTCTCTCCGGGTTCACTGTCTCTCCGGGTTCACTGTCTCTGGGTTCACTGTCTCAACGGGTTCACTGTCTCTCCGGTTTCACTGTCTCTCCGGGTTCGCTGTCTCTCCGGGTTCACTGTCTCTCCGGGTTCACTGTCTCTCCGGGTTCACTGTCTCTCTGTGTTCACTGTCTCTCCGGGTCATCTGTCTCTCTGGAGTTTAATTGTCTCTCCGGGTTCACTGTCTCTCCAGGTTCACTATCTCTCCGGGTTCACTATCTCTCTGGAGTTTAACTGTCTCTCCGGGTTCACTGTCTCTCCAGGTTCACTGTCTCTCCGGGTTCACTGTCGCTCTGGTTTCACTGTATCTCTGGAAGTTCACTGTCTCTGGGTTGACTGTCTCTCCGGATTCACTGTCACTGGGTTCACCGTCTCTCCGGGTTCACTGTCTCTCCGGGTTCACTGTCTCTCCGGGTTCACTATCTCTCTGGAGTTTAACTGTCTCTCCGGGTTCACTGTCTCTCCAGGTTCACTGTCTCTCCGGGTTCACTGTCGCTCTGGTTTCACTGTATCTCTGGAAGTTCACTGTCTCTGGGTTGACTGTCTCTCCGGGTTCACTGTCTCTCCGGGTTCACTGTCTCTCCGGGTTCACTGTCTCTCTGTGTTCACTGTCTCTCCGGGTCATCTGTCTCTCTGGAGTTTAATTGTCTCTCCGGGTTCACTGTCTCTCCAGGTTCACTATCTCTCCGGGTTCACTATCTCTCTGGAGTTTAACTGTCTCTCCGGGTTCACTGTCTCTCCGGGTTCACTGTCTCTCCGGGTTCACTGTCTCTCCGGGTTCACTGTCTCTGGGTTCACTGTCTCAACGGGTTCACTGTCTCTCCGGTTTCACTGTCTCTCCGGGTTCGCTGTCTCTCCGGGTTCACTGTCTCTCCGGGTTCACTGTCTCTCCGGGTTCACTGTCTCTCTGTGTTCTCTGTCTCTCCGGGTCATCTGTCTCTCTGGAGTTTAATTGTCTCTCCGGGTTCACTGTCTCTCCAGGTTCACTATCTCTCCGGGTTCACTATCTCTCTGGAGTTTAACTGTCTCTCCGGGTTCACTGTCTCTCCAGGTTCACTGTCTCTCCGGGTTCACTGTCGCTCTGGTTTCACTGTATCTCTGGAAGTTCACTGTCTCTGGGTTGACTGTCTCTCCGGATTCACTGTCACTGGGTTCACCGTCTCTCCGGGTTCACTGTCTCTCCGGGTTCACTGTCTCTCCGGGTTCACTGTCTCTCCGGGTTCACTGTCTCTCCGGATTCACTGTCACTGGGTTCACCGTCTCTCCGGGCTCTCTGTCTCTCCGGGATCACTGTCTCTCCGGGTTCACTGTCTCTCCGGGTTCACTGTCTCTCCGGGTTCACTATCTCTCCGGGTTCACTATCTCTCCGGGTTCACTGTCTCTCCGGGTTCACTGTCTCTGTGCTCACTGTTTCTCCGGGTTCACTGTCTCTCCGGGTTCACTGTCTCCGGTTTCACTGTCTCTGGGTTCACTGTCTCAAAGGGTTCACTGTCTCTCCGGTTTCACTGTCTCTCCGGTTTCACTGTCTCTCCGGTTTCACTGTCTCTCCGGGTTCACTGTCTCTCCGGGTTCACTGTCTCTCCGGGTTCACTGTCTCTCCGGGTTCACTGTCTCTCCGGGTTCACTGTCTCTCCGGGTTCACTGTCTCTCTGGGTTCACTGTCTCTCTGGAGTTTAATTGTCTCTCCGGGTTCACTGTCTCTCCAGGTTCACTATCTCTCCGGGTTCACTATCTCTCCGGGTTCACTATCTCTCCGGGTTCACTGTCTCTCCGGGTTCACTGTCTCTCCGGGTTCACTGTCTCCGGTTTCACTGTCTCTGGGTTCACTGTCTCAAAGGGTTCACTGTCTCTCCGGTTTCACTGTCTCTCCGGTTTCACTGTCTCTCCGGTTTCACTGTCTCTCCGGTTTCACTGTCTCTCCGGGTTCACAGTCTCTCCTGGTTCACAGTCTCTCCGGGTTCACTGTCTCCGGTTTCACTGTCTCTGGGTTCACTGTCTCAAAGGGTTCACTGTCTCTCCGGTTTCACTGTCTCTCCGGTTTCACTGTCTCTCCGGTTTCACTGTCTCTCCGGTTTCACTGTCTCTCCGGGTTCACTGTCTCTCCGGGTTCACTGTCTCTCCGGGTTCACTGTCTCTCCGGGTTCACTGTCTCTCCGGGTTCACTGTCTCTCTGGGTTCACTGTCTCTCTGGAGTTTAATTGTCTCTCCGGGTTCACTGTCTCTCCGGGTTCACTGTCTCTCCGGGTTCACTGTCTCTCCGGGTTCACTGTCTCTCCGGGTTCACTGTCTCTCCGGGTTCACTGTCTCTCCGGGTTCACTGTCTCTCCGGGTTCACTGTCTCTCCGGGTTCACTGTCTCTCCGGGTTCACTGTCTCTCCGGGTTCACTTTCTCTCCGGGTTCACTTTCTCTCTGGGTTCACTTTCTCTCTGGGTTCACTGTCTCTCTGGGTTCACTGTCTCTCTGGGTTCACTGTCTCTCTGGGTTCACTGTCTCTCTGGGTTCACTGTCTTTCTGGGTTCACTGTCTTTCGGGGTTCACTGTCTCTCCGGCTTCACTGTCTCTGGCTTCACTGTCTCTCCGGGCTCACTGTCTCTCCGGGATCACTTTCTCTCCGGGTTCACTGTCTCTCTGGGTTCACTGTCTCTCCGGCTTCACTGTCTCTGGGTTGACTGTCTCTCCGGATTCACTGTCTCTGGGTTCACTGTCTCTCCGGATTCACTGTCTCTGGGTTCACTGTTTCTCCGAGTTCACTGTCTCTCCGGGTTCACTGTCTCTGCGGGTTCACTGTCTCTCCGGGTTCACTGTCTCTCCGGGTTCACTGTCTCTCCGGGTTCACTGTCTCTCCGGGTTCACTGTCTCTCCGGGTTCACTGTCTCTCCGGGTTCACTGTCTCTCCGGGTTCACTGTCTCTCCGGGTTCACTGTCTCTCCGGGTTCACTGTCTCTCCGGCTTCACTGTCTCTCCGGAATCACTGTCTCTGGGTTCACTGTCTCTCCGGGTTCACTGTCTCTCCGGGTTCACTGTCTCCGGGTTCACTGTCTCCGGGTTCACTGTCTCCGGGTTCACTGTCTCCGGGTTCACTGTCTCTGGGTTCACTGTCTCTGGGTTCACTGTCTCAACGGGTTCACTGTCTCAACGGGTTCACTGTCTCTCCGGTTTCACTGTCTCTCCGGGTTCGCTGTCTTTCCGGGTTCACTGTCTTTCCGGGTTCACTGTCTCTCCGGGTTCACTGTCTCTCCGGGTTCACTGTCTCTCTGGGTTCACTGTCTCTCCGGGTCATCTGTCTCTCTGGAGTTTAATTGTCTCTCCAGGCTCACTGTTTCTCCGGCTTCACTGTCTCTCCGGGTTCACTGTCTCTCCGGGTTCACTATCTCTCCGGGTTCACTGTCTCTCCGGGTTCACTGTCTCTGTGCTCACTGTCTCTCCGGGTTCACTGTCTCTCCGGGTTCACTGTCTCTCCGGGTTCACTGTCTCTCCAGGCTCACTGTTTCTCCGGCTTCACTGTCTCTCCGGGTTCACTGTCTCTCCAGGCTCACTGTTTCTCCGGCTTCACTGTCTCTCCGGGTTCACTGTCTCTCCGGGTTCACTATCTCTCCGGGTTCACTGTCTCTCCGGGTTCACTGTCTCTCCGGGTTCACTGTCTCTCCGGGTTCACTGTCTCTCCGGGTTCACTGTCTCCGGGTTCACTGTCTCTCTGGGTTCACTATCTCTCCGGGTTCACTGTCTCTCCGGGTTCACTGTCTCTGTGCTCACTGTCTCTCCGGGTTCACTGTCTCTCCGGGTTCACTGTCTCTCCGGGTTCACTGTCTCTCCGGGTTCACTGTCTCTCCGGGTTCACTGTCTCTCCGGGTTCACTGTCTCTCCGGGTTCACGGTCTCTCCGGGTTCACTGTCTCTCCAGGTTCACTATCTCTCCGGGCTCAGACTCTCCGCGTTCACTGTCTCTCTGGTTTCACTGCCTCTCTGGAAGTTCACTGTCTCTCCAGGTTCACTGTCTCTCCGGGTTCACTGTCTCTCCGGGTTCACTGTCTCTCCGGGTTCACTGTTTCTCCGGCTTCACTGTCTCTCCGGAATCACTGTCTCTGGGTTCACTGTCTCTCCGGGTTCACTGTCTCCGGGTTCACTGTCTCTCTGGGTTCACTGTCTCTTGGTTCACTGTCTCTCCGGGTTCACTGTCTCTCCGGGTTCACTGTCTCTCCGGGTTCACTGTCTCTCCGGGTTCACTGTTTCTCCGGGTTCACTGTCTCTCCAGGCTCACTGTTTCTCCGGCTTCACTGTCTCTCCGGAATCACTGTCTCTGGGTTCACTGTCTCTCCGGGTTCACTGTCTCTCTGGGTTCACTGTCTCTTGGTTCACTGTCTCTCCGGGTTCACTCTCTCTCTGGGTTCACTGTCTCTCCGGGTTCACTGTCTCTCTGGGTTCACTGTCTCTTGGTTCACTGTCTCTCCGGGTTCACTCTCTCTCCGGGTTCACTGTCTCTCTGGGTTCACTGTCTCTCCGGGTTCACTGTCTCTCTGGGTTCACTGTCTCTTGGTTCACTGTCTCTCTGGGTTCACTGTCTCTCCGGGTTCACTGTCTCTCCGGGTTCACTGTCTCTCTGGGTTCACTGTCTCTTGGTTCACTGTCTCTCCGGGTTCACTCTCTCTCCGGGTTCACTGTCTCTCCGGGTTCACTGTCTCTCCGGGTTCACTCTCTCTCCGGGTTCACTGTCTCTCCGGGGTCACTGTCTCTCCGGGTTCACTCTCTCTCCGGGTTCACTGTCTCTCCGGGTTCACTCTCTCTCCGGGTTCACTGTCACCCCGGGTTCACTCTCTCTCCGGGTTCACTCTCTCTCCGGGTTCACTCTCTCTCCGGGTTCACTGTCTCTCCGGGTTCACTCTCTCTCCGGGTTCACTGTCTCTCCGGGTTCACTCTCTCTCCGGGTTCACTCTCTCTCCGGGTTCACTCTCTCTCCGGGTTCACTCTCTCTCCGGGTTCACTCTCTCTCCGGGTTCACTCTCTCTCCGGGTTCACTCTCTCTCCGGGTTCACTCTCTCTCCGGGTTCACTCTCTCTCCGGGTTCACTCTCTCTCCGGGTTCACTCTCTCTCCGGGTTCACTGTCTCTCCGGGTTCATTGTTTCTCCGGGTTCACTGTCTCTCCGCGTTCACTGTCTCTCCGCGTTCACTGTCTCTGGGTTCACTCTCTCTCTGGGTTCACTGTCTCTCCGGGTTCACTGTCTCTCCGCGTTCACTGTCTCTGGGTTCACTGTCTCTCTGGGTTCACTCTCTCTCTGGGTTCACTGTCTCTCTGGGTTCACTGTCTCTCCGGGCTCACTGTCTCTCTGGGTTCACTGTCTCTCTGGGTTCACTCTCTGTCCGAGTTCACTGTCTCTCTGCGTTCACTGTCTCTCCGGGTTCACTGTCTCTCCAGGTTCACTGTCTCTCCGGGTTCATTGTTTCTCCGGGTTCACTGTCTCTCTGGGTTCACTCAGTCCTCAGGTTCACTGTGTTCACTGATCTGGCACGCAGACAGTTTGCCTCTTGTTTGCCGTCTCCAGGGAGACGATCCAGTCCACAGATTCCACAATGGCTCTGAGTTTTCAGCTCTGCCAGTGTTCCAGGTTCAGTGTCTTTGTAGGCAGCCGATGACACTCTCTACCTTGACTCACTCACTAAACTGGATCCCTTGCGCAAAGCCGCGGATGTTTCCATGTCCCAACACCGGACAGCAGCTTCAGAGAAAGGAATGAGAAAATGGGGCCTGGAGAAAAGTAAAAACTGCTGTCACCCGGACTTTGTATCTGCAAGTGAATCTATTACCAGGGCTACTCAGTCATGGAGGCAACACAAGGCCACGCGCATTGAAATCATTTCAGTCACTGAATTCCCTTCCATCAGTGCTCCTTTCAGTTTGAAAACTCAATATATGTGAGGCGGGGGGTGGGGGGGGGAGACAATTGCGAGTAAAAGGCTGCAATTAAATCCTGGAGAGAAAGGTTGTCACCTAAATCCCCAACCGTGAATCCTGGCCTTGCAACTCACTCTCAACTACCAGTTGTTTCTTCTGTAGATAATAAAACACATAAATCATGGCGCTCCACCCCTTCCCCCCAAAAAAGAGACGGCAATAAATAGCAGAGCAGGAGGCATTTTTGTTGTAGCTTCTACGAGTCAAGTAGGCAGTGTGAGAGGCAGAATAGAGTCCAGGTCAGGGCAGGGGAAAGGGTGTTTCAATATTTTATGTTAGTTTAAATTTGTACGAGAGCAGCAGATAACATTTAATTATTCATTCGGTGTTGTATTTTCCTTCCATCCTTTTGCTCTGGGAGCTGACTTTGAAGCAGTTGTTGAGGTGTGGGGGTGAGAGGGGGGGGGCGGGGGGCTGAGAATGTGTGCAGTGGGAGCGATTGCCAGTGTGTGTAATGGTGCAGGAACCCTGCTCTTACAAACTCCTCACAGCCCACAGTGGAGTGACTCAAATTGGTCGGACAATTTGACAGCGGTTAACATCTGGATTCTGCTAATTGGCACCCACCTTGAGTATGTCACCATGGCGGCCTGTCAGGCCCAACATTTACGATGGGCTCTCCCTTGCTACTGGCTCTGGTTTATTTGAACTGAGGCCCCCCTCAGACATCAGTGTGCCTCCATTTTCAAAAGGCACGTGGTGTTATTTTTTTAACGTCTGTTTGCTCTGGGCTTAACTGGACTTACTGGGCGCGATTTTCCGCTCCCGCGCCGGTTTGGAGAATCGCCTGGCACGCCATTTTTCCCTGCGACGCCGGTCCGACGCCCTCCCCGCGATGCACCCAAGCGGCAGGAACGGCCCCGTCGTGTTCTGCGCGGCGCAGGCCGGAGAATCGCCCGGGACACCCAAAATAGCGATTCTCCGCTACACCCGCTATTCTCCGGCCCGGATGGGCCGAGCGGCCTGCCCAAAGCGACGGCTTCCCGCCGGCGCCATCCACACCTGGTCATTCCCGGCGGGAACAGCGCGGGAACGCTGGGAGGGTGGCCTGTGGGCGGGCGAGGGTGGTTCTTTCACCGGGGTTGCACTCAAAAGCGGTCTGGCCCGCGATCGGTGCCCACCGATCGGCGGGCCGGCCTCTCTGAAGGAGGACCTCCTTTCCTCCGCCGCCCCACAAGATCCATCCGACATCTTCTTGCGGGGCGGCCTCGGGGAGGACGGCAACCACGCATGCGTGGGTGACGGCAGTTAGGCGGTGGATGACGCGGCGCCAATGCCCGGCGTGTGCTGACGACGCTGCTTTAGCGACACGCCCCCCCGAGTTTCTCGTGGCCCCGATTCTAGCCCATTTTCGGACCCTGAATCGGTCGAGATCGGGGCCATTTCGCGCCGTCGCGAACCTTGACGGCGTTCACGCCGGCGTGGGCTTTTAGTCGCGGGAGCGGAGAATCGTGCCCGCTGCCTATCCCAAGTCAACTTGAGATCAGTTATAATGTGGAAACCGGAGTCATCGGAAGGTGGTTTGAAGGTGGTAGGTTCCCTTCTTTGAGAACAACAACTTGCATTTTTATCGTGCCTTTAACATAGTAAAACCTCCCCAGGTGCTTGGAGTGTAATTAGATTAAATCAAAGTGAAGAGGTAGTAGAATAGGTGGCTGAAAGCTTGATCAAAGAGGTAGATAGGTTTTAAGGAGCATCTTTAAGGAGGATAGAGAGATGGGAGAGGCTTGAAGCTGAAGCCACCGTTGCCAATAATAGGCCGAGATCTGTCAGGTGAACCAGTTGTGTTTTCACATCAATCCACCAGCTTCCACAGTCATTTGTTTCCCTGAAGCCCGCCACAAAAGACAAAGTTATTGAAGTGGGTTTTACCCCTGAGATTTATTGGTGAGAGATTTGGGTTACTGCTCCAGTATCACCCTCCCCCTTTGATCAGCCTGTCTTCTACCTGACGTTGTCATGCACAGGCCACCAGCCATTATCCAGTATATTGCCTTAAAGGCCCATTCTCAATGCAGTGAAGGGGAGTCTTAGCGGGGACTACCTGATGGCTAAGCAGAATCTTTTCATCATTAGACATCCAGACACTCTTGTAGGGGGTGGCAAACAGCAATGAGGAGCAGGAACTCTGGCTGACGTTTTCCTCCATGATGCAGGAGCACGAAGTCCAGCTGATGTGCCCCACAGTAATGTGTATCTGAGATTTGGTGGGCCATCCCAAATGGATGAACGTGTTCTGAGAAACACAGTTACGCACACTCATTAATTGTATTATTTTACCGAAGGACCTATTCGTCATTTATAAATATCTATCAATACTCAATGACCCGCAAACACAAATTCAACTCATTAAAAAATTGTAGTGCAGCAACTGGGGTAGTTATCAGGTCAGAAGACTGGTGTTTCACTTTTGAAAGTTGTGCTCGAACCAACAACTCCAGATGTTCTCCTCCTGCTAACTGTTGTGGGCCCTGAGGAAATAGATCTGGGGCAGTCTCATCTCTGGATCAGCAGCTGTAAGCTAATGGCACAGATAATTAATCTCTTCATTGGCTCTTGTGCTAAGGGAAGCCACGAGTATGGCTATTCCAAAGTGGAAATGTCACAATAATGCAGAACTGGGTGTTACATTACTGAATTGTAATATAAATATTGCTCATTTGTCTTGCTGAGTTGTGTTGAATTCTGATGAGAAATGGTCAAAGTCTTACAGTTGATGATGACAAATTGTTTATTGAGTAATAAAAGAATATGCTTGTGAGTTCTTTCACTTTAATACTTTGACTAGTAAACAAATAAGTAAGATTGGATTAAACTAACAATTATGATAATACATTGCACTCTGATCTGCTCACGTCTTCACTCTAGCTGTCCTACACACACACACTAATAAAGAAAGAGCGGGAAACTCCTCATATAGCTCCTGTTAGTGTTGCCACCTAGTGATCATCTGTCTGTACTGACTTCACATTAACACATATAGAGATCACTACATTGGGCAGTATTGGCAGAATCCGGAGAACTTTACTCCAGATCATGCTTACATATTACTGCCCAGATTGTGTTAGATGGGGAAAGGTAGACAGAATTTGACCTTGTATCTACCTCACCTGGACCTGGGAGTGTTTGACAACACTGAGCATCCGGCAGCTTTCTTTGAAGCCAGTGGCGAACACTGTTGCTTCACTGCTGACCACAAACTCTAGGCCATTGTTGTTCCAGTGTAAAGCAGCTCATTGCTCCATTGATGGTCGGGAAGAAAGATTTGAGTCAGACTCTAACCTACGATGTAAAATAATCCATTTGTGAGATTGTTTCTACCTGTAGCATTGAAAAGTAGAGTAAATTAACCTTTGTACAGATCGCACTTCCTCTGACCTGAATAAATAGGTTCATAATGCTCAACAGGTTGTTGTAGAAAATGTAGAGCATTTGCAAGGTCTGTTACATTTTCTGGTTTTGCAAAGAGATCCAGCCTAGTGATAAAAAGATCACCAAGCACATAATTGGTTTAATCCAATCTTACTTATTTGTTTCATTAGTTTAATCCAATCTTACTTATTTGTTTACTAGTCAAGCACATAATTCACAGCACGGTAGCATTGTGGATAGCACAATTGCTTCACAGCTCCAGGGTCCCAGGTTCGATTCCGGCTTGGGTTACTGTCTGTGCGGAGTCTGCACATCCTCCCCGTGTCTGCGTGGGTTTCCTCTGGGTGCTCCGGTTTCCTCCCACAGTCCAAAGATGTGCAGGTTAGGTGGATTGGCCATGATAAATTGCCCTTAGTGTTGGGTGGGGTTACTGAGTTATGGGGATAGGGTGGAAGTGTTGACCTTGGGTAGGGTGCTCTTTCCAAGAGCCGGTGCAGCCTCGATGGGCCGAATGGCCTCCTTCTGCACTGTAAATTCTATGATAATTGAACCAAATCCAAAACACTGCCTTCATGTAATGGGCACAATGGGCAGACACATGTAGTAAGGGCGTGGAATGCCCTGCCTGCAACAGTAGTGGACTCGCCAACACTAAGGGCATTCAAATGGTCATTGGATAGACATATGGACGATAAGGGAATAGTGTCGATGGGCTTTAGAGTGGTTTCACAGGTCGGCGCAACATCGAGGGCCGAAGGGCCTGTACTGCGCTGTAATGTTCTATATAAATGTTGGTGGGGTGGGGACTTAGTGTGGTGCGGTTTGAAAATTGTGGTCTTGGAAGTTGCCTCAGGTTCCTAATACCTCTGGACAGTTTAAAATTGTCAAAATGCTGGCGGGGGTGAGGGGGGGAGGGAACCTGGAAACTGCTTGCCACCAATTAAAGAGCGACACAGCTGAGCTACGGGACGGAGACCTGGAATACATCCAGGTGTTGGATTTCTGACCCGGCTTTGTAAACCTGGTCCTGGGTGTCTTTCACTTGGATACGCAGATTTAGAAAAGAAATGTAATCAAGTTTTCCTTCTGAAATAATCATGAAATAGCTCCCCCCCCCGCCCCACCCGATGGAATCATCTACAGGAGGAATGCACCCTGTCAGAGAGAAGCTAGACTCTCATCAATTTGCCGCAGCGTTGCTAGATCCTGAATTTCAGGATTCTGATCTTGGAAGAGCTGTGCACGTCTTTAATTTAATACTTTGCAAGAGTGATGATGTAGATCATTGACCTATTCCCTCTCTGCCCCTGACTGATCCTTAGCGGCTGTGCTCTTGATCTTAGCTTCTCACTTTTCCATTTACTGGCTGGTTAATAAAGAAAATTAGAACTGCCCCTCCAAGTGGAACTGAGGCTAACAGGCCGAGAGGATGCCAAGCTGGACCCACAGCCGTTTGGCTTCTGCTGGGGTGACAGAAGGAGCTGCTCCAAAGGTGCGTTCATGCCTCTGGCCTCGGGAGAGAAGGAATCGGCTGATGCAGGCACGAATGGGATCAGTGCAGTGAATCTTGATTGATAATGAGAAACAGGAGCAGGAGGAGGCCATTCGGCCCATTGAATCTGCTTCACCATTCAATATGGCTGATCAGATTGTGGCCTTAACTCCACTTGCCTGCAGGCAGGAAAACTCTCAAACCCATTCTCTTGACTCCCTTATCGATCAAAAATCTGCCTAACTCAACCTTAGATATACTTAGTGATCTAAGCTCCTCTGCTGTCTACGGAAGAGAATTCCAAAGACAAACAACAGTCTGAGAGAGTAAATTCCTCCTCATCTCCATCTTGAAGGGGGGGACCCCTTATTTTGAAACTGTGCCTGCTAGTTCCAGATTGCCCAATGAGGGGGAATATCCTCTCAGCATCTACCCTTCGCGACCCCTCAGAACCTTAAATCTTTCAATTAGATCACCTGTCATTGTTCTAAACGCCAATGGGTGTAAGCCCAATGTCGGGAAGCCATTTTGCAGCTATTGGCAAGTCCTGCAAGCTCATTGAAAAGCCAGCTCGCCAGAACTAAATTCCCCTCCCCATCCAAATTAAGTTCTCCACCAGTCAGAAATTAGAATGTTCACATATACGACTGCATTTCAATGGCATGCGCCTGGTGAGGTCGGCTTCTTACACATCAGTGTGCTGCTGAGGAATGGTACGATGTCGGACATGCCTCTACACGTCCACGATCGAGCAGTCGATGACCTCTTATGGATGGGGTTTAGCTATTTGGGCCTCTCACGTGGGGCTCTCTCATTCTCACCACAGAGTGTGTCCTGGATCATTGGTGTTTGCCGAGCCCAGCATAACCTTACACTACAAAGGGGGGGATGTCTTGACTGAGAGAAACATGGAGGACCAATAATGGTGACAGTGAAGGGGAAGGTGATGCCAAGGGCCAGGGTGTTGCTGAGGCACATGTAGAGGCCATTGCAAGGGTACATTGTGGCAGGGAGGCTGTTGATAACCTGATAGCTATCAGATACTGGACAGAATAAACTGCCGAGCCATTTCCTTTACTATTTGGTTTTCTATTCTCTGCTGGCTGGCAGGGCCCAGTTCATTTTTGGCAACAATCATTATCCGTTCCTCTAATGTATCTTGATTTATGATAGCTGAATTAAATTGCACTACTAACGTCTGCCCTGGTGGTGGTTTGATCCTTTGCATGTGCCGAACTGCTGATGTATAGAGCCCTGGTGCTAAATGCACACTTTAGAACCTGCAATGTACTCTCTCCTTCCGTGAACCTTTATTGCAAGAGGAGTAGCTTCACTTGTACAGAATCTTGGTTTAACCACACCTGGAGAACTGTGTGGGCACCAGTAAATAGAAATTAGATTTTCCTTCCCCTCACAAATTGGAACATAGGATCAGAAGAGCAGTTGTAGGCCATTCGGCCCATCGAGCCTGCTGAGCCATTCAATATGACGATGGCTAATCATCCACTTAAATTCCTTTTTCCCCCACACAAGCCCCATATCCTTTTGTCATTGGTATTTAGAAATCTTCTCTGCTTTAAACACACCCAATGACTGAACTTCCAAGGTCCCCTGGGACAGAGAATTCCAAAGATTCACAACCCTCTGAGTGTGGGCAGCATGGTGGTTAGCACAATTGCTTCACAACTCCAGGTTCCCAGGTTCGATTCCCAGCTTGGGTCACTGCCCGTGCGGAGTCTGCACGTTCTCCCCAAGTGTGCGTGGGTTTCCTCCGGGTGCTCCGGTTTCCTCCCACAGTTAGGTGGATTGGCCATGCTAAATTGCCCTTCGTGTCCAAAGTTGCCCGTCGTGTTGGGTTGGGTTATGGGGATAGGGTGGAGGTGTTGACCTTGGGTAGGATGCTCTTTCCAAGAGCCGGTGCAGACTTGATGGGCCGAATGGCCTCCTTCTGCTCTGTAAATTCTATGATAAAACCATTTTTTTCATCTCGGTCCTAAGTGGCTTTCCCTTTATTTTGGAATTGTGTCCCCTGGTTCCAGACTCCCCAACCAGGGGAAACATCTTGCCTACTTCTACCCTATCTAACCCTAAAAGTATTTTGTAGGTTTCAGTGTGATCACCTCTCGTCCTTTGAAACTCGAGGGAATACAGGCCCAGTTTCCCCAGTCTTTCTTCGAAGGACAGTCCCAGCCACCATACTGGAGCAAGTCTGGTGAACTTTCATTGCACTCCCTCTACGGGGGGGAGGGGGGGGGGGGGGGGGGGGGAGACCAGCATTTGGCCTCCTGAGATTGCTCCACCGTGCAGATTGATGGGGGAAGATTGTGCCCCTGCTCCCTGATTGCTACTCACCCATACCCTTTGACATCATTCTGAAAGGTTTTGAGGTAACTTTGGAGTGCACTCACTGAGTGTAGCTCTCCTGCACCATGGGTTGTTAAGTAGCAAGCACTCTGGATGTAGACACTCCTACAAGTCACAGATCCAGTGGTCTTAGTATTAACACGAGACTGTTGTTCTGGACACCCCGGCCAAGGTAAGCACCTTTACTGTACGGACCCTGCAGAACGGTGCTCCATTTGCTGATGCTTCACATGGATAGCCTTATAGTCCTGGGCAAGGCCCGGCACACAGGCCCATTCCACTCTATCTCACCTCATGGACTAATACACTGGCCTTTCAGCTGAGGGCTGGTGCACTTTGGTTGCAGACCCTTTATGCAATCCTTGATAAGGAGGCGAGCAGGCCAAATGGATCTCCATGTGAGGTATCACAAACGCCTCAGTCAGCTGCACACACACCTCTCCAACTCAGTATCTCTTGGAGTCAAGGTTAACTTGCCCACTGCCTCCAAACTTGTAGCCTTCACCAGCTTGCTGGATCACAATGACAAATCACTGAGGACCGCCATTAACGATTAGACATGCCACCACAGCGTTCTCCAGACATTTCGGGAAGCCTCTGGTTTTCTATTGTCAGACAGTGTAAAGCTGCCTTCTTTCAGCCCTGAAACTGCATCGACTGTGTTCCTTGACACTCACATGGCTTGTTTAACCCTTCTCAAATACTCCTTGCAACTACCCACATCTCACATCAGGGCAAAGCAGCAGGAGATGCAGCAACTTTGTTGAACACTCTGCAGACATAGTTTTCAGAGGTCAGAACAGAGTGATGGCTTGCATGATCCAGGGCACATACTCACGTATGAGGGTGAATGCCTAACCATTCACATGTAGGATTTTAAATTAATTACTCTGTTGACAATGTAAGAGAACTGAATCGATAGGACTTCATTATCAGACTCTGGTAGGGGCCCAGATTCCACACCCTTAAATGCCCGTGAACGTTTCGAAGCTCGCAGCATAGTGGAATCCAGGACAGTTCCAAACTACAGGTGCAGCCTATGTGCCTTCAAAACCTCTGTATCTTTCATTTTCTGTTCCTACATGTGGTGCAGCCTTGACATCCACAGCTGAGGTAGAGCAGCCTGTTGACTGCTATGCCCTGCTGACTGTGATTACTTTGGCAAGTGTTCTCTGAAGGTCGAAGGCCGAGAAGGCCTCAGCCAGCTGAGGGTCTCCTACTCAGGAGCAGGTGCATCCTTCCTGGTCTGATCTGCTGGAGGGGATGGGATCACTGGCAGAGGGGAGGTGAAACATCAGGTCACCCTTGGAACATCCTGCAGGGTGCCCGGCTGATGCTCCTCCCTCTGAGTGCCTGATGGCACCTCCCTGGCTGCTTGAGAAGAAGTGTACCTGAAGGGAGGTAGAGTTTCTTGTTCATCTCTCTCTAAGACATTGCTGCACTGCACATGGCTGGAGCCATAGAGTGTAGGTCTGGGCACATATCCAACATCACTGTGTGCTCTGCTGGACCTTGGTCTCCAAGGCAGCCGTCACGTTTCCATGCAGACAGTTAAGAGCCCACCTGCTGGAACCACAACAGAACGTGGGGCAGCCTTTGGCCAGTCTGCGCATAGCCTCTGGCATCTTTGCTTGATGTCCCCTGCCTGTCTCTACACCTCCATCAGGTCTCTTATGGCTGAGCCCACAGCATGGAAATCTGCATGTGGCTGAGTAAGGTTTGGTCTTCAGCAATCCTCTGTGCGTCAGAGACCTTGGGCGGGATTCTCCGACCCCCCCCACACAGGGCCTGGGAGAATCGCCGGGGGGTGGCGTGAATTCCACCCCGATGCCGGCTGCCGCATTCTCCGGCGCCGGTTTTTTGGCGGGGGCGGGAATCGCGCCGCACCGGTTGGGGGCCGTGGTAGCGGCCCCCCGGCGATTCTCTGCTCTGCGATGGGCTGAGCGGCCGCCCGTTTTCGGCCAGTCCCACCGGCGTAAATTACACAAGGTTCTTACCTGCGGGACCTGGCTCTGCAGATGGCCTGCGGAGTCTTCGGGGGGGGGGGATCTGGCCCGGGGGCGGGGGGGGGGGGGCCCACGGTGGTCTGGCCCGCGATCAAGACCCACCGATCTGCAGGCGGACCTGTGACGTGAGGGCAGTCTTTCTCTCCGTGCTGGCCGCTGTAAAGCTCCGTCATGGCTGCCGCGGAGAAGAAACCCCGTGCGCATGCGCAGGAATTGCGCCAGCGTTTCTGGGAACACGCTGGCGCTCCTGCGCATGCGCCAACTCGTGCCGGCCGGCGGAGGCCCTTCGGTGCCGGTTGCAGTGCCGCCAACCACTCCAGCGCCGGCCTAGCCCCCGAAGGTGCGGAGGATTACGCACCTTCCAGGCGGCCCGACGCCAGAGTGGCTCGCGCCACTCTTTGGCGCCGGTACGGCCCGCCCGCCGGATACCGGAGAATCCCGCCCCTTGGCTGTCATTTGCTCTGTTAGCTGTGACCTCTGTGAGTGATATGTTTGCCAGATTGTGACCCCAAGCCTACTCTAGAACATGTACCCGCCAATGTACCTGCACTGGTGGAGGGTGGAGGTGAATGCCGCGATGATGCATCCTCTGTGATATCATCCACAGGGGCGAGGTTCTCTGGTTAGTCTCCCCTGTGGGCCTCCTGATTTTCTTGCTGATGCCTGGAATGGAGAGAAGGAAGATTTAATGGACGCCTAAGCAGGCTCACTTACGAAAGCAATGTCTCACTCATTCGCCGCATCAAAGAACAAAGAAAAGTACAGCACAGGAACAGGCCCTTCGGCCCTCCAAGCCCGTGCCGACCATACTGCCCGACTAAACTACAATCTTCTACACTTCCTGGGTCCGTATCCCTCTATTCCCATCCTATTCATGTATTTGTCAAGATGCCCCTTAAATGTCACTATCGTCCCTGCTTCCACCGCCTCCTCCGGCAGCGAGTTCCAGGCACCCACTACCCTCTGTGTAAAAAACTTGCCTCGTACATCTACTCTAAACCTTGCCCCTCTCACCTTAAACCTATGCCCCCCAGTAATTGACCCCTCTACCCCGGGGACAAGCCTCTGAATATCCGCTCTGTCTATGCCCCTCATAATTTTGTAGACCTCTATCAGGTCGCCCCTCAACGTCCTTCGTTCCAGTGAGAACAAACTGAGTTTATTCAACCGCTCCTCATAGCTAATGCCCTGCATACCAGGCAACATTCTGGTAAATCTCTTCTGCACCCTCTCTAAAGCCTCCACATCTATATTGAACACTATACTCCAAGTGTGGCCTAACTAAGGTTCTATACAGCTGCAACATGACTTGCCAATTCTTATACTCAATGCCCTGGCCAATGAAGGCAAGCATGCCGTATTCCTTCTTGACTACCTTCTCCACCTGTGTTGCCCCGTTCAGTGACCTGTGGACCTGTACTCCTAGATCTCTCTGACTTTCAATACTCTTGAGGGTTCCACCATTCACTGTATATTCCCAATCTGCATTAGACCTTCCAAAATGCATTACCTCACATTTGTCTGGATTAAACTCCATCTGCCATCTCTCCACCCAAATTTCCAAACAATCTAAATCCTGCTGTATCCTCTGACAGTCCTCATCGCTATCCGCAATTCCACCAACCTTTGTGTCGTCTGCAAACTTACTAATCAGACCAGTTACATTTTCCTCCAAATCATTTATATATACTACAAAGAGCAAAGGTCCCAGCACTGATCCCTGTGGAACACCACTGATCACAGCCCTCCAATTAGAAAAGCATCCTTCCATTGCTACTCTCTGCCTTCTATGACCTACCCAGTTCTGTATCCACCTTGCCAGCTCACCCCTGATCCCGTGTGACTTCACCTTTTGTACTAGTCTACCATGAGGGACCTTGTCAAAGGCCTTACTGAAGTCCATATAGACAACATCCACTGCCCTACCTGCATCAATCATCTTTGTGACCTCCTCGAAAAACTCTATCAAGTTAGTGAGACTCGACCTCCCCTTCACAAAACCATGCTGCCTCTCACTAATACGTCCACTTGCTTCCAAATGGGAGTAGATCCTCACTGACCTGCTGGGGCCTCCTATGTTGCCTTCAGCACAGACATAGTTCTGTTCCTCCCCAGCTAGCTCGCCGGCCTCCTTCTTGAAAGGGGTGATGTTGGCCAGGCTGCCTCCAGTCTTGGCCCGCTCCCTCCTGTTGTGCTTGTCCTGCTGAAAGACAGAAGGATGGAGTGTCATCCCAGTGGGTGCACTAGCAATGTAGGAGCATGCATTACTCTGCCTGCTCCTGGGCCCTCCCCAGTAAGTGACTAACAAGCAGGATGTCCTGCAGCTGATAGAACATTTAGAACATGAAGTGGCTGTCACACATTCAGTGCACATGTCCCATCGGCTACTGAGCCCTGCAGTTCAAACTCCTGTCCTAGTGTTCTTTGAGGAGTTCCATTGCTTTTGTGTAAGTCGTGGCGTCTTGGATTAATGGGAACACGCTGGAGCTCAGTCTGGAGTACAGGACATTTATCTTCTGAGCCTCCGTTGGCGCGGGGTCCGCCGCGTTGATGTAAGCCTCGAAACATGCTCACCAGTGAGTAAAGTCTTTCCTGCCGTCGGGCGAGTGCGGATCCAGCTGCAGGCGATCGGGCTTAATTCGGATCTCCATTCTGTGGAAAATCTGACTGTAATAAATTGATGCACGATCAATTGCACAAAGACTAAAGTTGGGTACAACTGTGGCTTTATTACAGTCAGATGCGTGGCCTCCTGCTGCAGCTGGCGAAATGGCAGGGCACTGGAGGTCATGCATATTTGTACAGTTCTCCGTGGGCGGAGCCAGCCGGCAGGAGCTACCGGTGAACCTGTAGTGCAGGTCCTACCTTACATCCCCTATTGCAGTAGTTCACCACACTGTGCACTCTCACACTTACACTGCCTGATAGGAATATAGTTACATAGGAGCAGGCCACTCGTATGCCCTTATGGTGGAGCACAGCAGATTATTCACTCTTTTTCTGCACTGCGAAGCAATTAGGCCCCATGGGCGCTAATCTCCGCTGCAACCTCTGTCCAGGCTGCCATGGTCAGACAGGAGGGCCTCCTGTAACCAGGAAATAACTGCTCCTGCCTTCTCTGCATTGTCTGGGGGAGCGTCTGCAGAGAGGCTTCATTGAACAGTGGGGCCATGTATTGTCTTCTCTGTGACATTCTGGTCTTGGCAGAATGTTGAATAACAGACAGCCTTTATTAATCCTTAAAACAGGGCACCATGACTTTTGACCCCATCGGATAACTGCGGGAATGGTGATTTCCTGCCCAAAACCCACTGTGAAAATCGGCGAACCCCTCGACAGATGCATATGGAATGACCTTAACGGCACAAGATTGCATGTGGTGAGCTGTCCTTCCACCCCCTCTGCCCCCCGCCCCAATGCGATGAGCTGTCCTTCCAACCCCCCTCCCCAACACGGTGACCTGTCCTGCAACCCACCCCACCTATGTTGGTATCATCAGCAGTATCAGATTGGTAAAATGCTTGTCCGGATCAGTGAATTTTCAGGACCCAATATAGTGGGTAATTTTTTACAAGCTAAATATTGGAGTCTGCCTCAAAGTGGTATGGATGAGTTGAGCCAATGTTTGGAACTTGCGTGAAAAATCATTCCCTGAATTTGCCTGCAGTTTTATCCTAAAAACAAACTTGGACAAATATTTCTCCTAACCCACTGCTAGCTGTCTGGTTGATGAGTGTAGGTGTTTTTCAATGTTGTTAGGGTAATGAGCAGTGGCAGTCAGCAATGCTTCAAGCACCAGTGTAATATAGTGGAGATTAGATTAGATTTGACTGGAGAGCTGATAAAAGTTTCATCTTAAATGCCTGTTTCCAATTCCCTTTCCCTTCTCTCTGTTCTGTTCCTGTCGGTCCCAGTTGGGCACGGTACTCATTAAAATTTGAAGAATAAGAGGTGATCTTATTGAAACAGATACAATTCTGAGGGGGCTTGATAGGGTAGATGCTGGCCTACTCCTGCACCTATTTCCTATGATCTTATTGTTGGAACAAGGTTTCATTTACTGAACTATATCTGGCTTGCAAAGGTTTTACGCAACTTTTTATAAAAAAGGCACTGAATCACTGTGCCATCATCCCCAGATCCGATTACAAACCATGGGAATTTCAGCAAAGGAGACCATTCAGCCCCAGATGCCCATGCTGGCCCAACTCTCCCACTGGACCTATCTATGTTCAGTCTTATTTCCGTGTTTTTTTTCTCCTCCTATCCCTCAATATCAAGTGTCTAAGCAGCAATTCCCCCTTAAATGCTGCAGTTGATGCATCTTCAAAAGCCGCTGTGGTAAAACTGCTGGATTCTCCGCCCCGCCGGGCCACATTTCTGGTTCAGATCTCCGGTGGGATGCTCCGTTACGCCGGCTGGTCAATGGGGTTTCCCATTGTGGGGCAGCCCCACGCAGTTGGGAAACCCCCAGGCTGCGGGCAAAACTGAGCATCCCGCCGACAGAGAATCCAGCTCCATGTTCCAATCACTGTATGATAAAGAACCCTTCTGACCTCCTCTTTCATGTTTCTCCTGACCTTTATTAATCCATTAAACTTATGGGCTGACTGTCTTGTAATGTTCTTGTCGGATGGCCTGATTTATATTACAGGAACATTTGTAGCTAAAGCTATAAACGATTTATTAGCATTAACTGTGGGTCAAATATATACAAACCAACAGAAGAAAAATAGTATGAACATGCACAAGTAACCTCTCTCCCAGCTCCCTAGTCAGTCTGAGGTCACCTGACTCTAACATTCACCTACATACTGATGAGACTCCTAGTGGTTAGTCGGTGAATTACAACACAACCACGGTATCACTGCATGACTTCTGTTTGGATGTGTGAATTGTATTTTGACAGATGCCAATAAATGAGCATTGCTCATCGGCCTTGTTATGCTGTGTTATCAGTGTTTGGAAAGTTAATTGCTGTCTTATGTTAAACAGTCAAAAGTAATGAATTTGGCAATTAGCGGAGGCAACCTGGCATTTCAAGGGCTGGATGTCAATTCTGATATTGTTTGGGTGAATTCCTGAGATATTTGGGAACATTGTGGTAAATCTATGTTGTGACAGACCTCTAGGCTAGCAGCTATCGTATGGTAATATTGTCCCCCAGTAGCATTTGATATTAAAAAAATAATCAATGTTCACTGAACTGACTTTGTGCTTTTTTGATAATAAATATTGAAATCACCTCCAGGTGAGAGAATTATCTCACACTCGCTTCCTGGATTTAAATATTGTCAGAGTTGATTAGTTCTTTGAAAATTATCCAACACTTTTCAATTAGATCTCAAAGTTTTAAGAAAACTCTGAACAAGTCTGCAGTTTTAACTCAAAATTTATCTTTTCTTTCCAAATTCAGAAAAAGTAATATTTTCTTATCAGTGGCCCACACTGTCGAATGGCCAACCAGCTTACTCGCCTGAAGGGATATGAAAGTGTAAACCCATTCCTGGGAGCTAAGGCTCTTTCCATAGTTCCCGATAATGCTGTAAGCCAGTTTTCCAATGGAGAGTCCAGGTTATACACGCAGTGAGAAGGTCATCCAAGCTCTGTGCTGTAAACTGGACACATTTAACTAGTCGTACTCATACAGTACATCTAAGGTCTCGAAGGCTTGTGCATTGCCCAGTACCTCAAGTTCTCTGGGCTCAGCTGAATGCGGTGTGCACCTATGGGATATTGATATGTACTCCATGTTAACTCAACGCAGTTGTTGCAGGAATTGGGCTTCCATATAAAAGGGGCCAGTTTAGCACAGTGGGCTAAACAGCTGGCTTGTAATGCAGAACAAGGCCAGCAGCACGGGTTCAATTCCTGTACCTGCCTCCCCGAACAGGCGCCGGAATAATAAGAACATAAGAACTAGGAACAGGAGTAGGCCATCTGGCCCCTCGAGCCTGCTCCGCCATTCAATGAGATCATGGCTGATCTTTGTGGACTCAGCTCCACTCTCCGGCCCGTACACCATATCCCCAAATCCCTTTATTCTTTAGAAAGGTATCTATCTTGTTCTTAGAAACGTTTAAAGAAGGAGCCTCAACTGCTTCACTGGGCAAGGAATTCCAGAGATTCACAACCCTTTGGGTGAAGAAGTTCCTCCTAAATGTGGCGACTAGGGGCTTTTCACAGTAACTTCATTGAAGCTACTTGTGGCAATAAGTGATTATTATTATTATTTGGGAGTAACTTTAATCAGGAATTCAGGAGAAACGTTTTTACTCAGGGCACAGTAAGCATGTGGAATCCGCTACCACAAGGAGTAGTTGACTTGAAGGTGTAGATAGATTTATGGGAAGCTAGGTGCAATTTTTTAATAATCTTTATTGTCACAAGTAGGCTTACATTAACACTGCTATGAAGTTACTGTCAAAAGCCCCTAGTCTTCAATTCAGAATGTCCAAATTACCTATCAGCACATCTTTGGGGACTTGTGGGAGGAAACCAGAGCACCCGGAGGAAACCCACAGAGACACAGGGCGAATGTGCAGACTCCGCAGACAGTGACCCAAGCCGGGAATCGAACCTGGGACCCTGACGCTGTAAAGCAATAGTGCTATGCTAACCACTGTGCTACCGTGCCACTGTGTACATGAGGGAAAAAGGAATACAAGGCAACCCGGCTAGGGTTGGGTGGAGGAGGGGGAGTGGGGGACTTGTATAAATGATGGCATAGACCAGTTGGTCCAAATAGCCTATCTGTGTTGTGGCTCAATATCATAGTGGTAATGTTTTGGGTGCTCCTCTGAGGGTGAGACCTATCCTTCAGGCAGAGAGCTTCAGCCTAATCCTTCAGGAGTCCCTGAAATGTGAAATTGTGGAGTTTTAACACACCTCACCTTGATAAGCAGGAAATTCAGATTGATAGTCTACCGGGCAGCACGGTAGCACAAGTGGATAGCACTGTGGCTTCACAGTGCCAGGGTCCCAGGTTCGATTCCCCTCTGGGTCACTGTCTGTGCGGAGTCTGAACGTTCTCCCTGTGTCTGCGTGGGTTTCCTCCGGGTGCTCCGGTTTCCTCCCACAGTCTAAAGATGTGCAGGTTAGGTGGATTGGCCATGCGAAATTGCCCTTAGTGTCCAAAAAGGTTAGGAGGGGTTATTGGGTTACGGGGATAGGGTGGAAGTGAGGGCTTAAGTGGGTCGGTGCAGACTCAATGGGCCGAATGGCCTCCTTCTGCACTGTATGTTCTATGTGGATTCCTCAGTGGTTTGATTCTGACCATATGTTTTTGTGTGTGCTGCAGATCCAGCTTGCTAATAGAAAAATAATTTCAATTTACCAATCCTCTTTCCTTTGTGAGGCCATTCGGAGCAGGAGAAGGTCACTTATGTGGAAGCCAAAGGCCTGTCAATTTTCACCTGCTACCTGCTGCTGTGTGCTCTCCTCACATTTGTCCTGTGCAGGAAGCAAACCAATGACATTTATCTGAGGCCTGTCTAAACCACAGTCTGTCTCAACCCGTATACAGTGGACAAATGACTATGAGACTCAGTTTATAAAACAGAACAATAATTATTTGTCCAAACACAATGGTTATGGTTATTCAATCACACACTCCCAATCATAGGTTACACTATACACCAATAGTTCCAAGATCTTAACTTCACTTGGCAGTGACCAACAAGTGCTTGGCAGATACAGGCCTGTTATCTGTACTTCCGGTCTTGTAGTCCTCTGTTAGTTGGTTATCAATCTGGTTCGCTTCTGGGTCTGGTCTTCCTTCTGTTGGTAGTGTGGATGGTCTCCTTCGCTGCCCGGTGTGTCGTGTTGGGTGTTCCGATACACAAACGACCCAACACGGTTGTAGATGGTACAACTCTGTTTTATTATTCTGTACAATAATAACTATTAACTTCTGGCTGTGGTTCGTATTTCATCAACTAACCGGTGGACCCAGCCCTAGCACTATCTTAGTGAGGCACTCAGCACATGGTGTATGTC
The DNA here is from genome assembly GCF_047496885.1 of Scyliorhinus torazame. Lineage (NCBI taxonomy): Eukaryota > Metazoa > Chordata > Chondrichthyes > Carcharhiniformes > Scyliorhinidae > Scyliorhinus > Scyliorhinus torazame. The sequence continues at coordinate 24,522,612 of NC_092722.1, forward strand.
TGAGTGGCACGCTGTGAGCTCTGTGCTCTGAGTAGAATGAGCGGGAACTGTGGTGTTCCCTGTTTTATAGTGCGTGTGCTCTCACTGGTGATTGGCTGCGATGTTGTGTGTGTATTGATTGGTCCATCTACCTGCCCATCAGTGTGTGTGTGTGATTGCACCATGATATGTTAATATGGATCTCATGACACGGTGGAAGTCACCGTTGTTGGTTGCTGCTGCTCCAAGAGAAAGAATTAATCTGTGCCGTAACTTTTATGCTGTTTGAATTTCGTGACTCTTTTGATTGGCGGTCTCTGGGTCATTTGTCAATCAATTGATCAGGGCTCGATCAGCCTGATCGATAAAGTCCAATCAGGGGCTGCCACATCAATTTTGTGGTGGGCACTCAGTGACCATGCCTGAAGGTGTTGGAAACATGTAGGCCTTCCAAATAAGGAAGTTAGGTGCCGCTATGTCTGGTAAACAAGCATGATTAACGGGTCAGTTCTATTGATCTGGGGTGGCCTGGAGATGTCCTTTTGCTTACGTCGTTCGCAACAACATGTGGAATTGTTTGAAGACTGCACAACCTTTTGCTGCAACTTTGTTTGCTCTGTTCTGCAGTATGCTCGTCCATAACCTTGACCACTTTTCCCAGCATCCCTTGCTGGACATCCTTTGAGGTGGCCACACCTGGTATCATCGTGGCCTTCTGCTATCTCTGCCAGGACAGAAATCAAATGCCCAGAGCGGTTTCCCCTCACCAGTTCCGAGTTAAAATTTCTCCTCTTTGCATTTCACCCTTGAACAGAAGTGACAGCAGCATGACTTCATAAACGCACATAGATTGTAAATACTACTTCAAACTGAACCATAAGAGGCCGTCTCAACATGGGCTCAAGCTAGAACAGAAGCAAGTTTAACACTGAAATCAGGTAGTTTTTCTTCACACGCAGACCTTCCACACAGAACAAATGCTTGAGGAGAAGGGTAGAGTCCAAAACCTTAGAATTATTTGTCTTTTCAACACCATGGTGTTGCAAACTGTGACACGTTGATGAGCTGTTAGAAGTAACTTGATGTTAACAAAGGTGTCTACCTGATGTTTAGACGAATGACAATACAGGAAGCCCCTGAACAATAAATCATCTGGGACACACATCTCACTTCGTCTGGGAACAGATATTTTGCTATGGCAACGTAGCAAAGACTGGAAAATGAAAAAGTTGTTTGTTATATGGAGGCATTCAGAGTTGCACATTTTAAACATTAGAAGCCAAAATAGGGCACAATGCAGATATCTGCAGGCTGTTTTTTTTATCAATTATTATTTTTTGTGTCAAAGAGCTGATACAAAGCAGCCATCTAAAGTTTACCGTTTTTTAGATTATGAAACAAATCAAAAGACCTGGAGGAACGTTGCACCAGCTCAATATTTAAAGTAATATATTTATAACGTACAAATGAGGGGTTATTTTTCACCTTATGGGGGCTCACAGTTAAGGGAGAGATTGTAATACATTTCACTTTATCATGCTCTCCATAGGACAGTAGTTGTTGGCTGTTTAATTTAGCTACAGATCTTTAAATAAATGAAAGCAGACTGTTATACAGTGATGTTTGAGGTCATTTTGAGCAACATGCAGTTGATGCGTTGTATTAATGACAGTGGGGAGGTCTTCAGATGTGTGTTAACCATAGTGTGAGGGGTTTGTGTCAATGCATCTATGTGAGGATGAGGACAGCATCCGGTAAGACAATGTGAAGACGAGAGGCAATGTAGCAGTACGAGGGTGATCGGTTGAGTGTTAATGACAGTATGAGGTTAATTGTTTTTTATTAAGGACATTGCGGGTGGAAAGAGGTTGCGAGTCAACAGTGTTAAGCCACAGTTAACTTAAATGGAATCTGTTTAGAGTAACGAATTATTCATAATTCACCAATCAAAATGACGATATTGTTTGTTGAAAAACCAAGGCCAAAATTCAGAGTGCAAGTGAGCATGAAGCTTTGAAAATAGTCGGAAAGGAGGTGAAGTCAATTGTGAGTAGTGGTTGGATGATGCCAAGCTTGTTGATGGCCTGTAGAAGGAAAGAGCTAAGGAATTCCATAGTTGGGTCAGTTGGGAGTGAGTTATAGAAGATGGCATGTTGAGCTGCTACATCAGATACGGACTTGTGGGATTGGGATAATATATTAGCGTGGATTGAGGGTTAGTTAAGGGCAGAAAACAGAGAGTAGGGATAAATTGGTCATTTACAGTTGCTATCGTGCCACCTCAGATATTTACAATCTATATTAAGAGCTTAGATGAAGGGATCAAGTGTAATGTATCCAAATTCTCTGACAATACAAAGCTAGGTGGGAACATAAGCTGTGAGGAGGATACAGAAACTCTGCAAAGGGATAAAGACTGGTTAACTGATTGGACAAGAAGGTGGTAGATGGAGTATAATGCGGGGAAGTTTGACGTTATTCACTTTGGCGGGAATAATAGAAAAATAGAACTTTTAAAAACGGAGTGAAACTCTTAAGTGTTAGAGTTCAAAGGGATGTCCTCATACCTGAAACACAGAAAGTTAACATGCAAGCAATGAACAGCAAGCAACTAGGAAGGTAAAAGGCATCCCGGCCTTCATTGCTCACGAGCTAAAGCACAAGAGTAGGATGTTTTGCTGCAATGGCTCAAGACTCTCGTGAGACCATGTCTGGAACATTGTGTATAGTTTTGGTCTTTGTACCTGAGGAAGGATATATTTTCCTTCGAGAGTGGTGCAGTGAAGGTTTACGCGATTGGTTTCTGGGATGACAGAGTTGTCCTATGAGGAAATATTGAATGGAATGGGCTATTTTGGGGGAGTTCAGAAGAATGAGAGGCGATCTCATTGAAGTATTCGAAATTCTGAGAGCGCTTGACTGGGTGACTGCTGAGAGGCTGTTTTCCCTGCTGGAGAGTTAAGAAGAACTCGGGGGCATAGTGTCAGGGTGAGGGGTCAGACATTTAGGACTGAGATAAGGAAAAGATTCTTCACTTGCAGGGTTGTGCATTTTGGGTTCGCTACTTCAGAGGGCTGTGGATGCTAAGTCATTGAATATATTCAAGGGTGATATGGATAGATTTCTAGACACCAAGAGAATCAACGGATTTGGTGAGTTGAGATGGAAGATAAGCTGTGGTCTTATTGAATAGCAGAGCAGGCTCAAGTGGCCCAATGGCTCTATTCCTTCTGTTCTCCTGGCCTATAGGTTGGTGAATTTGGGAGTTTAGGAGAAATGGGAACGGTTGTTCAAAGGAATAAAAGCTATGGTACTTCGATTTATTGTCCCCTGTACCGAGGTACAGTAAAAGTATTCTGTGTACAGTCCAGGCAGAGCGTTCCATACATAGATACATAGGACATACAATAAATACACAATGTAAATACATAGACATAGACATCGGGTGAAGCATACGGAGTGTAGTGCGACTCAGTAGAGAAGATGCGTAGAGAGATCAGTTCAGTTCATAAGAGGGTCGTTTAGGAGTCTGGTAACAGCGGGGAAGAAGCTGATTTTGAATCTGTTGGTGCGTGTTCTCAGACTTTCATATCTTCTGCCCATGGGAGAGGTTGGAAGAGAGAATAACCTGGGTAGGAGGGGTCTTTGATTATGTTGCCCACTTTCCCCAGGCAGCGGGAGGTGTAGATGGAGTCAATGGATGGGAGGCGGGTTCATGTGATGGACTGGGCTGTGTTCACGACTCTCTGTAGTTTCTTCCGGTCTTGGGCCGAGCACTTTCAATGGAGAGGGAGAGACAAAGAAGCTTCCTGACGCCTTTCATGCCATCCCTCTTGACTTCGACTCGAACCCAGAATGAAACACTTGTCCCACCCATCCCTTCCTCAGCCTCATCTGACCTTTCACCCGGAGCTGAGTCCTTTCACAGCAATATTGAGATGTGCAGCTATATTTTAATGATGTAGTTATGAATGGACACAGTGGAATGCTCAGCCTGAAAGCCTGTACATTTTATATTTCCTTATATTGGTGAGCTGAGATCACATTTAAATTAATTTTAACATCTAAATTCCAATCCTCCCTCACAGGCTCCATTACAAAACAGTCATTACTGTTCAACTCAACAGGGAGGAGCACTGTCGGAATTCTTGACTGCAGCAGAGTGATTTGAAATGATTCCAGTATTAGTTGTGGGATTTTCTGTTAGTTGGAGAAAGTCTAGTTACAATAGTGTGTGTTTCTCCAACCAGGGAGAGAAGTGCTGGGCCGATTGATGCCACTTGCTGCCCCATTTGGGTTATTAACACGATGCCCCACGCTCAGTCAACCTTTTATAGATTTAAAAGACAAAAACTCTTCCACAATGTTGGCAATAAGTTGAACAAAGTCAGTTTTTTTACACATACAGAAAACGCTGGCAATGTGCAGCAGGACAGGCAGCGTCTGTGGAGGGAGAAACAAATTGAAATGGTTCAGGACTGTGACCTGAACAGAAACAAGTTGGAGATGTTACACGTTTTGGCGTGAGACAGAGACAGCAAAGGGGGCAAGGACAAAAGAGACAGTCTGTGAGAGGGTGGAAGGTGTGATTAAATGATGAATGGATGTTGGCGTAAGGAAAAAGGGGATGGGAATGGGTCAAGTAAAGAAGCAAACTATGATTCTACAGGAGATGTGAAAGGGAACAACTGAATCGTTTCCAACAGCTGTTGTCTGAGAAAAATTCAGACAGTGGTGGTGATCCTAAACTGTTGAACTCAGGCAGGAACGCAGTAAAGCGCCCAATCAAAAGATGAGGTGCTGTTCCTCAAGTTCATGTTGAGCTTCAATGGGTCAGTTAGGGTACGGAGTGAGAGTAGGATTTAAATGACAGGCTATTGGAACGTCAGCTTCATACCTGCAGACTGAACGGAGATATTCCACAGAGGGATTGCCCCGTCTGAGTTTGGTCCTGCCAAGGTAGAGGAGACCACGGGCGGGATTCTCCAATCCCGCAGCAGAGTGTCCACGCCGTCGTAAACGCCGTCGCGTTTTACGACGGCATGAATGGGCTGCTCCCACGACTAGTTCTGGCCCCTCCAGGGGGCTGGAGTGGTTCGCGGCGCTCCAGCTGCAGATCCCGGCGCGAACTGTGTGCCGCGGGATCCGCGCATGCGCACTTGTGCCGGCGCCAATGAGGACATGGACAGTGGCCTCCTTCAACACGCGGCCCCGACGCAACATGGCGCAGGATCACAGGGGCTGGCGCGAGGAAAAGAGGCCCCCAGCCACAGAGGCCGGCCCGCCGATCGGTGGGCCCAGATCGCGGGCCAGGCCACATCGGAGGCCCCACCCGGGTCGGACCCGACCCTTACACGCCGAGGTCCCGCCGGCCCAGAGCAGGTTAGAACGGCGCCGGCGGGACCTGTCTCTTTTCTTACTGTCGCTCGGTCCATATGGGCCAGAGAATTGGTGGGCCGGCCGCATAGAGCGGCGCCGCGCCAACCACGCCAATGGCGCCGATTGTTCGCTCTGCGGAGAATCGCTAGCCGGCATTGGGGCGGCGTGGTGCCATTCGGGCGGCCCTCAGGCGATTTTCCGACCCGGCACAGGGTCCTACTTGAGCAGTGAAATACAGTACACTAAATTCAAAGGAGTACAATAAATCACCCGTTGCCCTAGGAGCTGTGTCCAAGACAGCTGAAGGAAGTAAAAGGGCAGGTTTTGCAAACCCCTGCACTGACATGGGACGGTGCTGTGGAAAGAGAGTGATGTTGGTGATTGAAGACTGGGCCGGAAGGAAAGGTTGCAGAGTGAGTGGTCCTTTCAAGATTGCTGAAAAGAAGCTGTATTGGTGTTGGCACCAAACTGGAGGTGGCTGAAATGGAGAAGGCTGATCCATTGAATATGGGGACTGCTGATGTGATGTGGATGGTGATGGTGATTCTGGGAGGGCGGATGAGCTCAGAAACGTGGAAATAGGGCGAGCAAACTATCAGCTTGATTTTTTTATCCGTTTTTTAAAATTTCCCAATATGGATGAATAAGAAGACTGTGCACTATGTTGGCAAGTGGTAACTTTAAACCAGACGGAACAAAAATGTCCCGAAACAACCTGTCTTGAGCTAGCTGATCTCAACCAGGACATAGGTTGGACCTCCCCACCTCTCCGTGCGTTACGAATTTCCAGACTCCTTATACTGATGCGTATCCAATGCACTTTTCCATGCTGT